>NW_012114899.1:3066724-3105020 GCF_000951035.1 Colobus angolensis palliatus | reverse complement strand
AAGGGAAGGGAAGGAAAGGAAAGTGAAGGGAAGGTCTTATAGAGAGATAGATAGAATATAGAGGGCCCTTGGATTTAATGAAAGATGTTGGGTGCAATGTTAATGGCTTTGCTCATTGTCACACACAGAATAGCTTCATGATCTACCAATCTTTTAAATTTTTTTTTCAAACTGGAATAAAGTCCAGGATGAAGTAGCTTCAAAGCAGATAACAATTATCCAGAAGAGTTGGCTACCTCATTAACAACTTTACGAGCTTAAAAGAATCATTATCTCAAGACACACTGCTAGGGAAGATCTTATCCTAGAGCCCAAAAGAACTTACAATTTATCATAGAGGATGAAAGTCTGGGGTACTATTTTATCTTCTATTTAAGGGATGGGAGAAACTTACGCAAGTGTATGGGATCGTATAGTTTGAAGTTGGGTAACGTGATGCCTCCAGATTTGTTCTTTTTGCTTAGTCTTGTTTTGGCTATGAGGACTCTTTTTTAGATCCATATGAATTTTGAGATTGTTTTTTCCAGTTCTGTGAAGAACAATGGTGGTATTTTGATGGAAATTGCATCTCAAGACACACTGCTAGGGAAGATTTCATCCTAGAGCCCCAAAGAACTTACAATTTATCCTAGATAATGAAAGTCTGGGGGTATTGTTTTATCTTCTCTTTAAGGGACATCATTTCTTCAAGTCTGTTTTCTTCCACTGGAAAGGAGATTGGTGATTGTGATGTTCTGGTTCTGTTACTTTGCTCATTCTGCTCCAGAAGAGCTGAATGAATGGTCTGATTGATGTTATTTGGGTAAAACAAATTAGTTGACTTTTCTTCTTTGTTGGATCACCTTCCACAGGTCTCGGACATTTTTCCATGGTAGGCTCTATCTCTCTACCAATAAGAAAAGTTGTCCCAGTTCATCTCTACCCTGTCTGTATAGGTAAACCTGGATAGATAAGCACATCTGCCCACAGACATAAGCCATATCCTCTAATATCAAGTTTATCTATAATAATAACAATGGTATTTTGATATTCCATTTTCTGACTATGTTGTAATAGTCCTTAAATTAATTGAAATACAGGTGGGAACTAAGGCTGATGTTTATTATGTTCTATCTCAGGGCTGCTTGATAGAATATTTCACAAAAATGAAATGATCTATAATCTATGCTATCTTACTTGGTAGCTACTTGCCATATGTGTCTATTGAATACATGAAATGTGGATAGTGCTACTGATGAACTAAATGTTTAATTGTATTTGGTTTTAATTAATTTAAATTTGGCTAGTGGCTACTATATTATACAGTAAACTTTAGATCTTAATACCTCTCTTTTATTCTCTTGCTTTTTCTTTCCCACCTTGAACCAGAGGAAATACATGTAGCAGCCAATAGGGCTAACTAAAAAATCTGATCTTTACTTTAACTCTGGTGAACATATCAGGAAGGAGTGTGGGAGGTAAAGAGGGGAGAAATTGTTGAGAAACTGTATGGGACTACATAGTTTGAAGTTGGGTAACATGATGCCTACAGATTCATTCTTTGTGCTTAGTCTTACTTTGGCTATGCGGGCTCTTTTTTGGTTCCATATGAATTTTAGGATTTTTTTTTTCTAGTTCTGTGAAGAATGATGGTGGTATTTTGATGGAAATTACATCGAATTTATAGGTTGCTTTTGGCAGTCTGGTCATTTTCGCAATATTAATTCTACCCATCCATGAGCATGAGATGTGTTTACATTTCTTTGTGTCATCTATGATTTCTTTCAGCAGTGCTTTGTAGCTTTCCTTGTAGAGGGCTTTCACCTCCTTGGGTAGGTGTATTCCTAAAGTTATTTATTTATTTTATTTTATTTATTTATTTATTTAGACGGAGTCTCGCTCTGTGGCCCAGGCTGGAGTGCAGTGGCATGATCTCAACTCACTGAAACCTCTGTCTCCCGGGCTCAAGTGATCCTCCTACCTCAGCCTCCCGAGTAGCTGGGATTACAGGCACGTGCCACCACGCTTGGCTAGTTTTTGTATTTTTAGTAGAGATGGGGGATCATCATGTTGGTCTGGTCTTGAACTCCTGACCTCAAGTGATCCTTCCATCTCAGCCTCTCAAAGTGCTGGGACTACAGGTGTGAGCCACCATGCCTGGCCGGGATTTTAATTTTGTTTTGCAGCTATTGTAAAACGGGTTGGGTTCTTGATTTGATTCTCAGCGTGGTTGCTGTTGATGTACAGCAGCACTACTGATTTGTATACAATGATTTTGTATCCTGACACTTTACTGAATTTATTTATCAGATCTAGGAGATTTTTGGATGAGTCTTTTGGGTTTTCTAGATATATGATTATATCATTGGCAAACAGTGACAGTGTGACTTCTTGTTTACCTATTTGGATGTCCTTTATTTCTTTCCCTTGTCTGATTGCTCTGGCTAGGACTTCCACTACTATGTTGAATAGAAATGGTGAAAGTGGGTATCCTTGTCTTATTCCAGTTATCTGGGGAAATGCTTTCAACATTTCTTCATCCAGTATAATGTTGGCAGTGGGTTTGTCATTGGTGGCTTTTACTACCTTAAGATATGTTCCTTCTCTATCATTTTTGCTGAGGGTGTTAATCATAAAGGGATGCTGGATTTTGTCACATCATTTTTTTCTGCGTCTATTGAGATGATTATGTGATTTTTGTTTTTAATTCTGTTTCTGTGGTGTATCACATTTATTGACTTGCGTACGTTAAACTATCCCTCTATCCCTGGTGGGAAACCCACTTGATCATGGTGGATTATCTTTTTGATATGCTGTTGGATTCAGTTAGTTAATATTATGTGGAGGAGTTTTGCATCTATGTTCATGAGGGATATTTGTCTGTAGTTTTTTGTTGTTGTTGATGTTATGTCCTTTCCTAGTTTTAGTATTAGGGAGATACTGGCTTCATTGAATGATTTAGGGAGGATTCTCTCTCTCTCTACCTTTTGGAATAATTTCCGCAGAATTGGTACCAATTCTTCATTGAATGTCTGATAGAATTCAGCTGTGAATCTATCTGGTCCTGGACATTTTTTGTTGGCAATTTTTTATTACCATTTTGGTATCACTACTTATTATTGGGCAGTTTAGGTTCTATTTCTTCCTCGTTTAATCTAGGAAGGTTGTATGTTTCCAGGAATTTATCTATCTCCTCTAGGTTTTCTAGTTTATGTGTGTAGAGGTGTTCATAGTAGCCTTGAATGTAATTTTGTATTTCTGTGGTATCAGTTGTAACATTTCTACTTTCATTTATTTGTATCTTCTCTATTCTTTTCTTGGTTAATCTCACTAATGGTCTATGAATTTTATCTTTTCAAAGAACCAGCTTTTTGTTCCATTTATGTTTTCTGTTTGTTGTTTTTCAATTTCATTTAGTTCTGCTCTGATCTTTGTTATTTCTTTTCTCCTGCTGGCTGTGAGTTTTGTTTGTTCTTGTTTCTATAGTTCCTTGAGGTATGACCTTAGATTGTCTTTTTGTACTCTTTCAGACTTTTTGATGTAGACATTAATGCTATGAACTTTTCTCTTAGCACCACTCTTGTTGTATCCCAGTGGTTTTGATAGATTATACCACTCTTATTATTCAGTTCAAAGAGTTTCTTAATTTCTATCTTGATTTCATTGTTGACTCTTCAATCACTCAGGAGCAGATTATTTAATTTCCACTCTTTGCACGGTTTTGAGGGTTCCTTTTGGAATTGCTTTCCAATTTCTTTTTTTTTCTTGAGATGGAGTCTCCCTGTGTAGCCCAGGCTGGAGTGCACTGGTGCGATCTCGGCTCACTGCAACCTCCTGCTTTCCAGGTTCCAGTGATTCTTCTGCCTCAGCCTCCTGAGTAGCTGGGACTACAGGCGTGCACCACCATGCCTGGCTAATTTTTGTATTTTTAGTACAGATGGGGTTTCACCATGTTAGCCAGGATGATCTCAATCTCCTGATCTCATGATATGCCCACCTCGGCCTCCCAAAGTGCTGGGATTACAGGCATGAGCCACCGTGCCCGGCCTGCTTTTCAATTTTATTCCACAGTGGTCTGAGCAAGTACTATAAGGCTATAGTCACCAAAACAACATGGTATTTGTTGGTATAAAAATAGGCACATAGGCCAATGGAACACAAGAGAACCCTGAAATAAAGCCAAATATGTATAGCCAACTAGTCTTTGACAAACAAAAACATAAAGTGGGGAAAGAACACCCTATTCAACAAATAGTGCTGAGATAACTGGCAAGCCACATGTAGAAGAATAAAACTGAATCCTCATCTCTCACCTTATACAAAAATCAACTCAATATGGATCAAAGATGTAAATCTAAGACCTGAAACCATAAAAATTCTAGAATATCAGAAAAACCCTCCTAGAAATTGGCTTAGAAGAAGCCTTCAGAATCAAGAACCCAAAAGCAAATGCAACAAGAACAAATATAAATAGATAGGACCAAATTAAACTAAAAAGCTTCCACACAGCAAGGTAAATAATCAGCAAAGTAAACAGACAACCCACAGAGTGGAAGAAAATCTTCACAAATTAGGCATCCAACAATGCAGCAATATCTAGAATCTAAAAGCAACTCAAACAAACCAGCAAGAAAAAAAAAATAATAATAATCCCATCAAAAAGTAGGCAAAGAACATGAATAGACAATTCTCAAAAGAAGATATTAACACAAATGGACAACAAACATATAAAAAATAGATCAACATTACTAATGGTCAGGGAAATGAAAAACAAAACCACAATGCATTATCACCTTATTCCAGCAAGAATGCCCATAACTTAAAAAATCAAAAAATAATAGATATTGGCATGAATGTGGTGGAAAGGGAACACTTTTACACAACTAGTAGGAATGTAAACTAGTACAACCACTATGGGAAACAGTATGGAGAGTCCTCAAAGGACTAAAAGTAGATCTGCCATTTGATCCAGCAATCCCACTACTGGGTATCTATCCAGAGGAAAAGAAGTCATTATATGGAAAAGACACTTGTACATGCGTATTTATAGCAGCACAATTTGCAATTGCAAAAATATGGAACCAGCCCAAATGCCCATCAATCAAGCGGATAAAGAAAATTATATATATAATGTATATATATAATTTCATATATATATAATTACATTATATATATACACACACACACACACCCCATAGAATACTACTCAGCCATAAAAGGAATGAAACAATGGCATTCGCAGCAACCTGGATGAAGTTGGAGACCATTATTGTAAGTGAAGTCACCCAGAAATGGAAAACCCAAACATCATATGTTCTCACTTATAAGTAGGAGCTAAGCTATAAGGACACAAAGGCATAAAAATGATATGTTGAACTTTGGGGACTTACGGGAAGGTTGGGAGTGGGGATGAGGGATAAAAGACTACACATTGGGTACAGTGTACACTGCTTGGGTTACGGGTGTACCAAAATCTCAAAAACCGCTACTAAAGAACTTATCCGTGTGACCAAACACCACCTGTTCCCCCAAAAGCCTATTTAAAAAAAATGTATGAAATTACCACAAACAGGCCGGGCGTGGTGGCTCAAGCCTGTAATCCCAGCACTTTGGGAGGCCGAGACGGGCGGATCACGAGGTCAGGAGATCAAGACCATCCTGGCTAACACGGTGAAACCCTGTCTCTACTAAAAAATACAAAAAACTAGCCGGGCTAGGTGGCGGGCGCCTGTAGTCCCAGCTACTCAGGAGGCTGAGGCAGGAGAATGGCGTGAACCCGGGAGGCGGAGCTTGCAGTGAGCTGAGATCAGGCCACTGCACTCCAGCCTGGGTGACAGAGCGAGACTCCGTCTCAAAAAAGAAAAAAAAAGAAATTACCACAAACAGAGGGAATGAAAGTAGACAGATCTGGAAAGACCTGCTGTGTCATTGAAGGGGAACATTGAGTAGTCCACATTTGGACATTAAATAATAGGGACTTCAGTGTGATTCTCTATAAGAACATGGTATCATTTGCTTTATTACTTTGCCCAGGGTTTTAATCAGTTCCATTGCAAGAAGCCAAACACACACAGGATGTTATCAGTAGGAAAGAGATATCATTGAAATAAAACACAGATATTTATGTCGGCTCTACAAGGACCGTACCTATCTGGTCATTATTTCACTTTGTTGGGTGTTGGTGGATAGAGTAATAAATGAATAAAAACATCAGTGATACCACGCAAAAAGAGGAAGTTCAAAAAGCCTTCACTAGTAGCTAGAACAAGAAATAGAAGTTCAGGAGCCTCTTCACTTTCTTGGTCAAGTGCTTCATGTTTTTCTCATCTCAGCTTCTATCTGGACAAAAGCCTCTTTCCTTTTCTTCCATAGGCCAATTTATTTTACTTAAACATGATCTAACTCCTCTCTCCATGCTCTCCTAGTTCAAGGGCCTCAGACATTCAGAGTGTCTGTGTTCCAAATACACATTTATCTTATTGGCTCAGAGCAAGATAGGCAAGTATCTGCTATAAATTCTACCCCAGGATTAGTTCTGATAATGTGATTATACGGAAATGAGTAAAAATGTAGTATATTAAGGAACTACTCTAGAGATTCCATACGTATTACTCATTTAAGCTTCAAAAATACTCAAAGCTCACTCATGTTATTTATTTTCTCCAGATAAGAAAAAATGCAGCTCAGAGAAGCTAAGAAATATCCAAGATATTAGAAGAAGCAATAGCAAGTGCTTTTTGTACAAAAACATTCTGCTTCTATTTTAAATTAAACTGTCAATATTCCTTAGCAGGATTTTGTATTAGGTAAGAAATAGGAGTATTCTGACACATACCATGACTCCTGCCTTGGACTTCCCCAAACACAAAATTCTCAAAGCGATTCTTTGTGCAACAATTAGACTTAGGAGTATTATGTTTGTGTAATTGTGTGTATGTGTGTGTGTGTTACTTTCATTAGATTGAGGATGCTTTTAACATAAAAGGACTAAGACCCTTTTATGTTAAGACCCTCTGCATATTCATTTATTCTTTATGGCACTAACTCTAGAATAAATGTACATTTGTATTAAAGTTCAGATATTTCTTAAGATACATTTCTGGTTAAGAGCATTGACACTGACCAAATCTCTCTTAATTTGTTTGTTCTTGAAAGAACTAGAAGATTGCTAGCCAAGTACTACGTGTTTGTTTTCAATAAATGCTTGTGGAGGGTGGAGTGGGCTGCCTAGAAATTCACCGTCTCTGAGTGTGCAGACAAGAAACAAGAGCAGGGATGACTCTCATAGCTCTCAGAGGAAAGGATTTATTACTAATGGAGAAAATAAATCCATACTCTTAAGTGTTAGGATATACAAAAGTCATCTTGTTTTTGAAAGTTCATAGAGACTCATGTTTAGTACCATTTTAGGATTTGCACTTCAGAATTTTTGTTTTATATTTTTTCAAAGTGTCTCAAAATAATAACAATAGATAACACTTGGTACACATTTAGTGTATCCTAAGCACCTTGATTATCATTTACATGCATTGTCTCAATCTTTATGACAACTTTATTAGCTGAGCATAGTTATTCTCATTCTTTATCTGAGGAAACTGAGGCTCAGAGGAATGAAATGACTCTCTCCATATCACCAGATAGTAAGTGGGAAAGCTAGGAATTGTATCCATAGAGTCTGAATCTATAGTTATCATTCTCAATTACTTTATTCCTATATTGCCTTCCTTAACTTTAGACTTTTGTTAGCACAAAATATTTAGCCTACATTTATTCCAGTCTGAGCAATTTGCATGGCTTTGCTCTGCCATAGGGAAGTTCATGTACCTTTAAAGTTTGCCAAGATAGAGTCATCTGTGTTTCTCAGCTCAGCCTATATAATATCTTGAGTACTCCTGTCTACATCCCCTGACATGTCCCCCTAAATTTTTAACCATTTAGCTCATCACAGTTATTGTTTATAATAGCAGAACAGTGCTCATCATTACATAACTATTTAAAGAAATCATGGTTTATCCACAAAAGAGATAAAAATACAGCCATAAGAGAGTATGTTATAGAAGAATATTTATCGGCATGGAAATTATTCCATACTGTCAATTTATAAGACAGCATATTCTGTACTACCCTTTTGGGTAAAGAAATATATATATAAATGTTAATATTGATTACTTTTATCTAGTAGACTTGCATGTGTGTTTATTTTTTCCTGAAATGTTCTAAATTTCTACAAAAAGTTTATACTGATTCTCTAACAAAACATATCTTTTAAAAAATAGTAGGAAATCTTCAAGACTAAAATATTTCACTGCTTTTATTAAATTGTTGGCAGGTAGTTGTGATTCCTCTTAAATTTAAACTCCTATAAGCACCTAGTTACTCTGCCAGGAATGAGGTATGTATACTGTCTTGCTTCATAAATGCTTTGCATATATGTTTAACTCTACACAATAGTAAGAAAAATGAAGAGGAATGTTTTATACATGCTCTCCCTATGCTTAACTCTAAACAGAGTATACAATTTCAACTAAAAAATAACAAATAAAGATTCCCTAGTTTCTGGTTAATTTCATACATTTACCAACACCTGTTTATCACCAAGTCACTCACATAATTATAAAATATTAATATTTATATACTTACATATGTCATATAATTATATACACTATAAATTCACACATATTTATACATAAATATAATTCATATTTATGTAATAAGTATATCTGATATTAATATATATTTAATATGATATATTTATATCTAAATATAAAACTTAACTGTAAATATATTTACATATATTTCATATAAGTATAAATACTTCACATATCATATTGTTGTGCAACAAGCCTTATGAAAATAGCCCTTTAGATGAGAAAGAATTATAATTTCCACACTATGGAGGAATAAAAATTAAATGATGAGGATCTAAGGAAAAAGTTGTTTAGAGCAATTATTGTGTATCAGGACCATTCAAAGCCTGGAGACCCTCCTGCAACTCTAAGTTTACGTGGAGAATACCATGACTTCCTCCATGATTCAGTGTGAAAAATTATTTGCCAACTATAACCTCCAAAAACATTTTTCTAATACTAGACTGTAGAATTAATTCAAAGAATAGAAAATTTTAAAATTTCAAATTGGAGGATGGGGACTGCATATGGATTGTCCTGAGTCATCTCCTAAGAAATATCATAAAAATATCATTAAAAATGTATCAGCATAAGTTCAAGCCACTTAATACTGAATTTCTAGAACACTGGTATAATCAGTACTTTCCTTTGCTGCCAAAATGTCTTGCATAAGTCAAAGTAGTAAAAGCTATTTTATATGTTCTACAAAGTGTCAAGTATGTACTAGCTGCTGAGGACAATTGGTGAACAAAACATTCATAACCCTTGACCTCATGGAACTTATGATTTAGTAAGAAAAAACATAAGTAATCACGTAAATAAACATACAACTGTAAGTTGTACATTTCTACATACATACCAAAAAATTACATACCTACAAAAAAACTGTAAAAGAGAAATACATGGTATAATAAAAAGAGATTTGATCTAATTCAATGCAGGAGAAAGGCTTCCTTAAGGAAGTCAAATTTGAGCTAATGTATGTGAAATTAAGAGAAGTTCATCAGGCAAAGAAAGAGAAAGGAGCTCCAGGTGATGAAAATAATGTAGACAAAGGCCCAGTGACGAAGAAATCAAGAGTTTATAAGGGACAAAACAAGCCAGTACATTTGGAGAGGAAAGAAAGAAGGGAAATGGAATGAGCAAATGGTGGCGAGGCAAGTTTGTAGACCAAGAGAGACTTTAGTTCTACTCTCATCTTAAAAACAGTGGACACAGCTGATGGTTTTTAATAAGAACATGAAACGATCAGCTTTTCCTTTTAAATGTTCTTGCTGCAGAGTGAGCCCAGATTGGAGACAGATAAGATACTGCTAGTTTATTTAGGAGGTTATTATAAATTTTAGGTGAAAAACAGTATCTTGACCAGGATGGTGGTGAAAATGGAGAGAAGTAGATGGATAGTAGAAATTTATTTCAGAGGCCAAATAACAGGACATGGCAGTGCATTATATGTGGGAGGTGAGGGAGAGGGAAGTGTAAATGGTTTACTAGGGTTCTGATTTTCAGAAGATAGAAAACATTGGAAGGAAAACAAGACTAAGGAATTCTCAAGAGTCATAAATTTGAATCTAAATATGTTCATTTTGAGATGCTTTTGAGGCATTCAATATGGGGTATCTACTAGCCAAATATCTATCTTTGTATCCACCTTTCTGTCTTTGGAACTCAGAGAAAGTTAGATACATAAATTTGTGAATCACTAGCATGTAAGTGGTATTTGAAAACAAGAACCTTAATGAAGTTCTCCAGAAAAGTCGTAGAGTGAAAGGAGATAGATGAGAGCTTATGCTGAACCATGAAGAACTTTAATACAATGACTGGTAGAAATGGGTGAGCCAGAAAGAGAGAAAGGAAGTGCCTGGATAAGAAACCAAGGGAGAATGGTATCATAGAAATCAATAGGGGATGAGGGTTTCAGGAAGTACCTGTCAGAATCAAGTGTACTGAAAAACAAGGAGGATGAAGACTGAAAACTGCATACTGAAATCCAGCAACACTGGAGCTCATCGTCTGAAATAAGAGCTATTTAAGTGAAATAATAGAGGCAGAAGTAATTGTAAATAAGGAATAATAGAGGATGAGTAAATAAAATAGCAGATGTGGGCAACTAGGCAATCCTTTGAAAAAGTAAACACTTTTTTTTGAGACAGAGTTTCACTCAGTCACCCAGTCTGGAGTGCAATGGCGTGATCTAGGCTCACTGCAACCTCTGCCTCCTGGATTCCAGTGATTCTACTGCCTCAGCCTCCCAACTAGCTAGGATTATTACAGACACCCTCCATCATGCCTGGCTAATTTTTGTGTTTTTAGTAGGGACAGGGTTTTACCATGTTGGCCAAGCAGGTCTTGAACTCCTGACCTTAGGTGACCCACCCACCTTGGCTTCCCAAAGTGCTGGGATTACAGGCGTGAGTCACCATGCCTGGCCAAAAAAGTAAACTCTTAAGAAGTATGGCTGTGGCATGAAGCAATAATGTAGGGCCACAGCTGGAGAGAAAGATTTTTATAGTATTTGGTTTTGCTTCTTTTTTTTTTTTTTTTTTTTTTGATACAAGGTCTGGTTCTATCACCCAGGCTGGAGTGCAGTGGTGCAATCTCAACTCACTGCAAACTCTGTCTCCTAGGCTTAAGTGATTCTCATGCTCAGCCTCCAGAGTAGGTGGGATTACGGGCTCCCGCCACCACATGCTCAGCTAATTTTTGTATTTTTTGTAGAGACAGGTCTCACCATGTTGCCTAGGCTGGTCTCAAACTTGAGCTCAAGCCGTCTGCCTGCGTTGGCCTCCCAAAGTGCTGAGATTACAGAAGTAAGTCACCACACCCAGACAGTTTTGCCTTTTTTAATGTGAAAAACCAATGGAAAGGATCCAGATAAGGAGAGAGATTGCATGTAAAAATGAAGAAGGCATTATATATCATGTAAAGAATAATATTTTACTAGAACACAACTTTTTAAAAGGTAGACATCTTTAATCTGTCCACAGGTATATCCTTAGGATTTAGAATATTATCTGCTTCATAATACGTAATAAATATTTAGTGAGAGAATGATATGAATCTATGGTTCCTTAGGAGCTGTGATGGGAAGGAAACCAAAGTACCCGTGGAAGGATTAGCCTTACAGAGGAAGAGAAACGGCTCTTAAATTATAATAAAAAGGAAAAACGACAGTAGAGGGGCAGATCTCTGAAGATTTCTATGCTTCATGATATTTCCAATTCATAGCTTCTAGCTTCTCATGAAGTAGATCATAAGGCTGAGGTTCCTCTTGGGGTGAGGGAAAAAGAGAGTTAGATAAAACGTGAGAATGTAGTTGTCGCTGATGAGTATGAGAGATGTACAGTAGTGTCATTGGAAAGGGGTCCCAATCCAGACCCCAAGAGAGGGTTGGTTCTTGGATCTCGCACAAGGAAAAATTCAAGGTGAGTCTATAAAGTGAAAGCAAGCTTATATAGGCACGGCATGGTGGGCCACATCTGTAATCCCAGCACTTTGGGAAACCGAGGTGGGCAGATCACCTGAGGTCAGGACTTTGAGACCAGCCTGCCCAACATGTCCAAACCCTGTCTCTTATCAAAAATACAGAAAAAATTAGATGGGCATGGTGGTGCGTGCCTATAATCCCAGTTACTTGGGAGGCTGAGGCACGAGAATAGCTTGATCCCAGGAGGCAGAGGTTGCAGTGAACAGAGATCATGCCACTGCACGCGCGGTGCACACAAGCACAAAAGTAAAGGAATAAAAGAATGGCTACTCCATAAGCAGAACAGCCCTGAGGGCTGCTGGTTGCCCATTTTAATGGTTATTTCCTGATTATATGCTAAACAAGGGGTGGATTATTCATGCCTCCCCTTTTTAGACCCTGTGGAGTAACTTCCTGACATTTCCCTGCCATTTGTAAATTGTCATCGCGCTGCCGAGAGTGTGTAGCAGTGAGACCAACCAGAGATCACTCTCATGGCCATCTTGGTTTTGGTGGGTTTTAGCTGACTTCTTTACTGCAACTTGTTTTATTAGCAAGGTCTTTATGACCTGTATCTTGTGTTGACCTCCCATCTCATCCTGTGACTAAGAATGTCTTACCCTCCTGGGAAAACAGCCCAATAGGTCTCAGCCTATTTTACCCAGCCCCTATTCAAAATGAGGTCACTCTAGTTCAAACACCTCTGACAGTAGTCCTCTCTTATCCAGGATTTCACTTTCCGTGGTTTTAGTTACCCATGGTTAACTGCTGTCTGAAAAGAGGTAGGTATTATATATAGTATTAAGATATTTTGAGAAGAGAGAGAGAAAGAGGGAGATGCAACATTCACATAATTCGTATTACAATATGTTGTTATGTTGTTCTATTGTTGATAATCTTTTGCTGTGCCTAATTTATAAATTAAACTTTATCATAGGTATGTATGTACAGGAAAAAATATAGTATATATAGGCTTCAGTACTATCTGTGATTTCAGGCATCCACTGGGAATCTTGGAATGTATCCCCATGTATAATGGGGAACTATTATATAGAAGAATTAACTGGTAATGGTGAAGGCTTCTTTGAGGTTGGTGATCATGAATTCATAATAGAACTTACGGCCATTTCTGTGACTTTCTCTGGCAGAACTCAGATGTTTGTAATCAGCTATGGAGATAGAGATGGCTTGAACATTCTAGAACTGGAGTTAGACCATATAGCATAATGAAAGACAGATTTCAATTTTTTTTTTAGAATCATTCAGAAAATTCTTTGTTCTCTATGAAGAGTTTGGTTTTGTTTTCTACCAAGAGAAAACCCTATCCACTGTCATTGTGTCGCTGTCCAAAAATGCTAACTAAATGACGTGACTCAATATATAAATAGGCATGGAATAGCTAAATGGAAAACTCAATACAGGTTGCTATAGCTAAAAGGATTTCCAATCATGGAGGGTGAAAAACAAGAAATTATAAATAGAGCTTCCTAGTTATACAGAAGAATCTTTCAAACAATACCCAGCCAGAACAACAGCAGAGTGTCCCTGTATAAAGCCCCAAAGGCCTGAACATCTTCATTCACAGGTAAAGAGATTTCGTAGTAGGCTTTTGGGGCATTTGATAGTAGAGGTGCTTGCATATCGGCTCAAAATGTCAAAACTTCTCTATTACTCTATTGTTTTCCTAAGTGGTTTTTCTGAGGATAAGTTCAATGGGCTATAAATAAGAATTCTGCTTAAGTAAAAATACATTCCTTGATTAAGTAAGTACAGAAAATCACTTAAACAGAGTTAGAGTTTTGTACTGCAACACTTTTTTGCATGTTAGAATAATCTATGAATTTCTAAATCTTGATTATAACATAGAAATTTTCCAGGATTATCTGAACAGAAACTGGCTTGTTTGTTTGTTTGTTTGTTTTTGAGACAGAGTTTCGCTCTGTTGCCCAGGCTGAGTGCAGTGGTACAATCTCGGCTCACTGCAACCTCCACCCCTGAGATTCAAGGGATTCTCCAGCCTCAGCCTCCCAAGTAGCTGGGATTACAGGCGCCCACCACCACACCTGGCTAATTTTTGTATTTTTAGTAGAGATGGGGTTTCACTATGTTGGCCAGTCTGTTTTCAAACTCCTGACCTCAGGTGATCCACCCGCCTCAGCCTCCCAAAGTGCTGGGATTATAAGCGTGAGCCACCGTGCCTGGCCTGGGCAGAAACTGTTTATGAGAAGTAACTTGTGACTGTTGCAAAATATTGTTCTAGAAAAGAATGTCCACTTTTTCATACAGGAATTTCTTGTGGTGTTAATTGGACAGCCCTTTATTTTTTTCTTTTACATAACCTACATTCCTTGTGCTATAATTTAAATTAGGATTCCTCAAGTGTGGTCCCAGATCACTTGCATGTGTACATTAGTGCTTCTTGTTAAAACTGCAGATTTCTGTGCCTTAACTCAGAACTAAAGAATCTCTGAGGTGGCACCTAGGAATCTGAGTTAAAGCACATACCCCAGTTATCATGTTAAAGTTTGAGAACTGAGGATTTCAGTCTACTTCCTCTCGCCAGTTGTCATCAACCTGGGTAATTCTCTTCCTTTCAATCAAAACTTGATGTTTACAGGCTACTTGTGACCCTGCACCCTTCTGCTGGCATGCTGCAAGAGACTCCTTCTTTACATTCTTCATCTCTGGTTTGTTTTTAATTCCTTTCTGGTGATACAGAATCTTTTAAGCGTAGAATTTGCTAAAATACATGAAAATATATGGAAACTTTCCTTCAAATAAAAAGCAATACCATTTATGTCTATACCAGTAAAAGGGGGAGATTAGAAATTCCCTAAATAATTTTATTCATTCAAAAATCTAGCCAACTTATTTAATAATAAAAAAATGTATTTCTTCTCCAATAGATGAGGAGAAAAATGGCTGAATTAGTCAGAATATAACAGGATTGCCCACTTTGGGATTGAATTTCAGAGTTCTCTATTAGCTAAGCCTTTCAGTGAGTGAGGTGATCTGATTGGTTACAATTTTATCAATCAAGAAAAATATTTAAAACATGAAATTTCAAATACCACAAAATACATTGTACCTTCGTATTGTATTAAAATGCAATAAATATTAATAATTCAGTGTATAATTCAAGTACTTTTATAGGTGATAATAAGTTATTTATTTAATTTATAGTTTTTCATAAATTTTTTGGTAATTTGGGGTCTAGACCAATACAACAAAACATAAAATTGTTAAGAATTTGAATATTTGTTGTTCTGCAACTAATGGACAGATTCCTAATCTCCTACAGATCTCAATTTCTAAGAGTGTGAACTGTAATATGGAAAATTGAACTGTAAGAAAAGCTGAGATAGGGTACATTTACATTTCCCTCTAGTTCTAAAACTCTAATTTCATTAGCTTTTTGTTTTATTCATGTGCAAATATACACACATAGAACTTAAACATGTTAGATTGAAAGGCACTGCATATGTATACTATATTCCTCCAAAGATATGAAAGATACTCCTCATGAAATTTATCTGTGGATATTAAAATTCTTGTCTCCCATCAGTAATAAAACAGATACTGCTTTTCCTTCCATTGACTCTGGTCACATGCTAAACTAACTTAAAAAAAAAAAAAGCAATTTATTTCATAGAAAGGAGAACTTGCTTTCAAATGTATATTTTAATTGCCTTTACATTTTGTTTACTTAGGGTGAGGAGTGCATATTGGAAAAGTTTGTATGGTACTGATTATTGTTTGGAATGCAGTGTCCTGATTGAAGTTGTAATAACTACAAGTCAACACAACTTGTATCAATAGTTGCAGCCATGCAGGAGCCACAGCTCTGATGTTATGTCTCTTGTCACTAGCATGTGCCATTGTGAGCCAGGCTGCAGCACAAGGCCTGTCTGCTTCCTCACAATAGTTTTTGCTCCCTGGGGAATACAAAGTCAGACAGTCTCTTTTCTCTTCTTTTCAATAGACACTCAGAGGATCTGTTACTTATTATCTTTGGAAGAAAAGACACAGGTTTCCACAAGCAACTTGAGCTTGTATCAGTTTTGAGATCAGAGAAGATGAGTTAGGTCCTTGGGACCCTTCTGCAAGACAAACTTTATTGTTGTTGCTGATGAAAGTAGGACTCACAAGCATTCAGCAACTTTAGTTAGATTCATTTTTACTAACATCTTTATGACCACCTCTTCTGTGGAGAAAGGAGGCTTGATTGGAGAAGAAGGTGGGAGCCCACGGATGGGAGGGTTAATATAATTTAAAACAGGGGGGAGGGAGGAGAGAGAGGGAGTAGGGGGAGAGAGAAAGAGAGAGAGATTTCCTGGACCTCACAAAGAGTTACCATCTGAGAAGCATCTCTGTATCTGCAGCAACACAAAGTGGGTTGACATTTCACATAATAGATTTTCTTATATGCATCAGCCAGTTGACATTCGTAAAGCAAACCCATCCTTTTATTTTTAAGAAAAGGAGTCACGTGGCATTAAGTAAAAAAAAAATCTTATATTACACTCTGGGAGCTGGGTTTTAATCCTGGTACCACTATGGAATAGAATATTGTATTAGGAATGTGACTTAACATCTCTGCCCCCCAGTCTCCTTGTCTGTAGGATTAAGACATTCAATTTAATTACTACCATAGTCTTTAAAAGTAAGAACATTTAGCTCTAAAATACAATGAGCCTATTTTTTGAATTATCTTTCTTTGGTCTTATGGAGTTATAAATTTCTAACAGTTTAAATTAATACAGATTTATTCAGGCAAACTAGAAGTCCCTCAATTAACTTACACTTTCAACCAAGTATCTATGCATCTAAAGAGCAAAACTGTATTTCGGCAGGGCCACCTAGGAGCAAGAATAAGAAACAGCTGTAGCACAATACTCTCAAGGACCAGCCTTGGTAAAAGTTCTGAATGTGTCTGCTCATGATGAAAACCAAAGAGAAAAATGAAATGTTATATTTCCCTTTCATTGAATGGAAACTAATAGTACATAGAGTAAAATAAAGGCACCAACCCAAAGGCTTTCTTCTTTTTTAACTACAGCATCTGTGTGGACATTGTGGAGCCATCGAGACTGAATTCCCCAAATCTCTTAGGAAAATGATCATTCTCTCATTCTACCCTGAGTGATAGAGCACCAAGTAGAAAAAGAGGCAGAAAACTGAAACATACGATCATTGATAGCCCTTGGACAAAATCCCATGGCCGATTATACTTTCCAAGTACCAATCGAGAATCCATCCTAGTTTAGGCTCTGCTAACAACATGTTTATTTTACGGAATAAACCCAAGATTGAATTATCTCCTACATTTTTAAAACCAAAATAAACATTTACCAGCATTATAATAAAACAAGATTCAGATTTACCGTGGAGCCAAGAGGGCTGATAAGTATGTGGCTAAGGCTATACCTAGAGATGTCAGGGTCCTCAAAATCCTCTTTTCTTATTGAATTATAGAGTTTCTCCTAAAGTGCCACCCAGCAGTCCATTCTCCCCTAAAAGAGACTCATCAATATCCTGAATTCAACCCTCCCAAGTATACTCAAAGCCTCATTCTGGCTTTTTCTTCACTGGAACAGAAATGCCTTTATCATCCTATACATGTCTTAAACATTATTCTTTTGGTTGGTATAAACACTCACCACACCTCTACAGACTAACTTCCATATCATTGGGAAGCACTTTGGCTCACTTAGTCACTCAACCAGCCATTATCAAACAGATAATGGAATTATCTGATATTCCATTTATCAGATAATTGTTCATAGAGTATTGCTGCAATTTGGGGACACAAATTATCCCTTTCCCTCTTCAAGTTCCAAGCCAGTTGGGAAACAGGTACAAGAGTCAACGGGGAAAAAAAATGTGATATTATTGTTACTGGAGGCAAGGTTGGCTGAAAAAATGTGGCTTGACCCTAACAAACAGATATCTTAATTGTTGCCCTCTAAATTGAATTCACTTAACTAAACCAGTCACAGGCAGAGAGTCAGAATTCCGGCCCTCCACGGCATAGGAAAGGATGAAATTATGCCTAGACTGCTTACCTATATATCAACAAGCATACACAACTTGTAGAATTATAACTCTCCAAAATTACATAAATAAAGCTGAATTTAATTCTTCCTCTTTTATTATTCTCTAGGTTAGACAGTCTTGTGTCTTTAATTGGTTTAAATAATAATAGCAAGTATTAAAGCATCATTCTGCAAAAATATAAAAGATACTTGGAAAATAATATTAGCATTTGCACAAGTAGGTGTGAATAAGATTTACTAGCCACAGAGCTGTTACCAGGTTCACAGCTAAAGATCTAGAAAAAATATGATTCTAAGAAAAGATCCAGAAAATATATGGGGGACAAAGGTGAACAAAACTATGTTTGAAGCTAAAGCTCTTTTAACTTTGTATTATGCTTCCTGGAAACATGCCAGATGTTCAAGTTTCTTTTTTAAAAAACCCACTAGATTTCCTGGTAGACAAAAAAATAATTAAGAAAGTCTTTGAGGAATAGTAGAAATTGGCGTTTATCCACTGTTTACAACATTATCCCAATGATATGTTGAGAAACCACCAAAATGATACATCAAAACCCTGGAAGAATGTTTGTTTCAAAAAAATACCCTAAGTAAGTCCCTTCTTTTTATTAAACACAGAATTATGTAGAGCTTTTGACTCTTTTCAGTTGTTTTCATGTTTATCACTTCTCTTTAACAACTACCCAATAAGATAGAAGGACAGTGGGGCAAAGACTACAATTCTTCTCAGTATCTGTTATCTTCTTCACAGCAGTCTGAAACAAAGATATTTCCCATACTCCTTTGAATCAGATATGTCCATGTGACTAAATTCAGACTAAGGTAGTATTTGTAGTTTCTGGGAAGGGTCCTTAAAAGATGTGACCTAGCCTTTCTCCTCCTTTTCTACCTTCATGCTGGCAGAAAAGTAAGTGAAATGGCTGGCACTTCAGCAGCCATTTTACCTATGACATACTCTTAGGATATAGGACAGAGTTGAAAGATATAAGAAGCATTGAGCCCTGACATTATGTGGCCATAATAAAGCCTTGGAACTGCTTATCTGTGAACGTTTTTATAAAAGTGAAATAAACTTCTTATTTGAGCCATTTTTTATGTGTTTTGTGTCAACCATAACCAAATCAGCATGATACTTGTATAGGCACATAGACAAATGGAACAGAATCCAGAATCCAGAAATAAACCCCAATACTTTCAGCCAAAAGATCTTTGACAAAGCAAAGAAAAACATAAAGTGGGGAAAAGGACACACTATTTAACAAATGGTGCTGGGATAATTGGCAAGTCACATGCAGGAGAATGAAACTGAATCCTCATCTTTCACCTTATATAAAAATCAACACAAGATGGAACAAGAACATCAATCTAAGACCTAAAACTATAAAAATTCTAGAAAACAATATTGAAAAAATCTTTCCAGATATTGGCTTAGGCAAAGATTTCATGATAAAGAACCCAAAATCAAATGCAATAAAAACAAAGAGGAATAGCTGGTACTTAATTAAATTAAAGAGCTTTTGCACAACAAAAGGAACAGTCAGTTGGGTAAACAGATGACACACACAGTAGGAGAAAATCTTCAATCTATACATCTGACAAAGGACTAATATCTAGAATCTACAACAAACTCAAACAAATTAGGAAGAAAAAAACAAACAACCCCATCAAAAAATGAGCAAAGGACATGAAGAGACAATTCTCAAAAGAAGATATATAAATGGCCAACAAACATATGCAAAAATGCTCAACATCACTAATGATCAGAAAAATGAAAATCAAAACCACAATAAGATACCACCTTACTACTCCTGCAAGAATAGCTATAATCAAAAAACCAAAAATAATAGATGTTGGCATGCATGCAGTGAACAGGAGATATTTCTACACTGCTGGAGGGAATGTAAACTAGTACAGCAACTATGGGAAACAATGTGGAGATTCCTTCAAAAACTAAAAGTAGAACTACCATTTGATCCAGCAATCCCACTACTGAGTATCTACCCAGAGGAAAAGAAATCGTTATACAAAAAAAGATACTTGTACACACATGTTTATAGGAGCACAATTCAAAACTGCAAAAATGTGGAACCAGCCCAAATGCCCATCAATTAGCAAGTGGATAAACTATTTTATGTATACAAACACACACATACACACACACACACACACATATGTATATATAGATGGAATACTATTCAGCCACAAAAGAAAGAAATTAATGACATTCACAGAAACCTGGATGAGACTGGAGACTATTATTCTCAGTGAAGTAACTCAGAAATGGAAAACCAAACATAGTATGTTCTCACTCATAAGTGGGAGCTAAGCTATGATGATGCAAAAGAATAAGAATGAAAAATAGGCGTTGGGGACTCAAGGGAAAAGGATGGAAATGGGGTTAAGGATAAAACTGCAAATTGGGTGCAGTGTATACTGCTTAGGTGATGGTTGCACCAAAATTTCACAAATTAACACTAAAAAACTTACTTAACCAAACACCATCGGTTCCCTAATAACCTATGGAAAAAAAAAAAAAATCCTAATCAAATCTAATTCTAATATAGGTGGGTAGAGAAATATCTAGAGCCCACAATTTTTACCAAGGAAACAGAAGTTTTAGAATGAAAAATTTGGCAATTTTAGAAGTACAATACAATGTACAAAATGCACATTAGGTAACACCAATGGAATATAGAGCAGCAACCCATAATCAAATTTATTAATAGTTTTGCAGCAACACATCAGAATGGTTGTACTAAGTGTGATAAATGAAACTATTGCAATATACCCAATTGCCCCATAGAGTTGCTGTTTATGATTTCTTTGAATAAACATAGAAATTGATCCTTCCAGTCTTAAAACTGAAGAAAATTACAATTGTCGTATCTGAGCTCCTTTCTCAGGAAATCAACCATCAGGACTCCCAGATAGTATCAAGAAGCTGAAACTCACTATTTGGTGCGTTTGGACAACGGGGTGCCAGAACCCTCACTTACCATGATTGCTTAACCAACCATCTGCTTCCTGATGACCAACTCTTCTTCCTTACCCCTCCCTAATTCCTGTCTTCCCACATAGGGTTACATTTCTTTCCTCTATATAAACCCCTAATTTTAGTTCATCAGGGAGATGGATTTGAAACTAATCTTTCATCTCTTTGGAAGCAGCACCTATTAAAGCCTTCTCCTCTGGCAATACTCATTATCTCAGTGAATGGCTTTCTGTGCAGTGAGAAACAAGACCTAGACTGAATCCTCAGTTTCAGTAACAAATTCTGGTTCCCTGACCAGGAATATATTGATGGTGGCTTGGTTGCTATGGGTCAGGAATTTCAAAAGCCCTTCTAAGTAGCCCCTTGACCCCTTTTTTTTTCTTTTTAGCCAGAGGTGGGTCTCAGTTTCCCTCTCTGGTCCTACTGCTGCTGGCCCCAGCTGCCTTCTTGAATGCCTAGAAAGAATAATCTTTAAATTTGACATCTGCATCAGGATAGGTGGAATTTCCTTTGTAGGCCCAGATAACAGGATCTGCTCCTTTCAATTTGGGACATTTTTAGAGGAAGTTCCATCGGCAAGTGGACAAGGCCAACTGACTGAGAGATGGCAGCACCCTGACTGTTTCAATATGGACACTCTTGGGGGCTTGTTTCTAATTATGTCTTGTGTGTGTGTCTGGGCAAGTGAGTGTCTTTTGTGGGTACCAGAGAGTGGGTCAGTTCCTCTCCATTTGGGTTGGAATTTCCATTTGCAAACAGATAAAGTCCAACTGATTGACAGAGGAAGCACACTGGCTCTTTCAGTGTAGACACATTTGGTGCTTGTTTATTGCTGAAGCACTTGGATTGTGTTTTGGTGATTGTTTGTTTGTGTGTGTGTGCCAGCATAGTCATAGGAAACTGGAATTCAGTAAACCGATTTTGTTCTGTAATACTCTTTGGCCCTAACATTGTTTGGAATCTGGAGTTTGCTGTTGATAATGGGAAAGTGAAATGAAGTTCCAGATATACAGGCTTTAATGCTGCTATTCTAAGCAGGGTTGGGCCTGGTTAGTAGGTTCCAGGTCAGGTTCTGTGATGCTGTTTGGCCCCAGTGTTCTTCGGAGTCTGGGAAAGTTTGGCCTTTACCAATCAAACTGCCATGGAAACTGCCATGGACACCGAAATTTTGGTTCACAGCCTTCACTGGATTACATATTGGGGCGAACAAAGTTGAACCATGTGAACATGTTTGTAGGCTGGTAAGCATGTATCTCTATCTCATGACTAGAGCTCCAAGACAAAAGCTATTGGATCTTTTTGTGTGTATACACATGTCTAGATGTGTTTATGTGTATGTATATTTATTATATGTTGCATCTACCAAATTGGCTTATACATAAAAGATCACTAATAAATTAAGTAAATAAGTCCAAGTGATTTTCAAGTTCATGTGACTTAACTAAAACTTTAATAACCAAACTGGCTTTAACATTATTGGTAATATAAAAATAGAAATGTCTTCAGTGCTGTCAGCATACATTTTTGTTGGTGTTTTATATTTATCTCTGCTAGATATTTTTAGGTATCAGGGTTTGACATAGAGGTTATACAACTATAAACCCAGCCAAAACAAAATGATCTGTGTGTGAATTTTTTTATAAGTAAGACCTATTTAATGTTGGTTTAACAAAAATAGCTGAATCTTCTGACTTATTGGTGAACTTGCTCGTGTAGTTAACTCTAAGGTTCTTACTCAGGTGAATACCTGATATTCACAGGTTACAAAGTGGTTAACAAGGAAATGATTCACAAATCTAGATAAATTGCTAAAAATAAAGAAAATGTAAATGGGTAAGTGTCGTAGGTGAACTTTCTGTGTAACTTAAAATCTTAAAATTATTTTTTATGCTAGTTGGATGTCTGAGTCATTTCTAATTAAGAAAAAGTTATGATATGGGGAAACATATTTCTAAAAGTTGTGAAATAGTTCTCATCCACCAAATGTTAATATCTGAAAGGCAGCTCAGAATTTCTTGCATCCTAGATTCTCACTAAAATTTAAACTTACTAAGGATAAGAATTATAGTTAATATATAAAGCTTTATATAACATGTGCCAAAGAAGATGTGTTCTTTGTGAGAAAAAGAAGAGTTTTGCCTAATTCAGAGGGTATCTAAAAGTTAATTAGAATTATGGACTTGAAAAGGTTATTTATGAAACAAGATAGAAAGGAACAAGTAAGTAGGGGAGGGAGATGTAAAGAAAGTTAGGACAAGAAGATATATTTTGGGTAAGGAAAGTTATAAAGAAAATAAAGAACTTTATATGACAAAGGATCGTGTATGGTGAATTTTTGTCCTAAAATAAAATGACTGCTTATTTTAAAAAGAAAAGAAAAGTCAGTACAAAAAAGAAAGTCCAAGCATGTCACAGATGGTCCATGTAAGTCATATGTAGCTTTTTCCTGTTTCTCTATATGACTATCCTTCATGCACATACAGAGAAAATAAAGATGAAAAAGTTTAGATAGCAAAATATTATTTAAAACCTGAGAGAAAATTAGAGAAATCTGGCTAGTTAACATTGCTCATAATTAAAGCTGTTGATCTTGACGAAGGTAAATTAGTACACTTTTGTAATGAAATACAATGGCAGTTAAGCATGAAGCCAAACTGTATTTAGAAATTAATCTTGGAATTATGTGATGGTACTCTTTTAAATAGCTAACAATAAATTGTTTGTTTGTTCTTACTTTGTCCCTGTTTTGTTATAAAATATTTAAGTGAAAGGAGATTAACATGGAGCCAAATTTCACATAAATGCTTCCATTGCTTTATTTCACAGTGTATTTGGCCTTCTGCATAGATTGTACCAGCACTAAAGTACTTACTGATCATACACCTAAAGTGAATTTCTTAATTGTACAGAAAGTATAGTGTTATTGGTGGACTTAAAAACATTAATTTGTGTACCAGAAACAAAATATACACCACGTGAATTTTTTAGATTCTGAGTGACACTGTGGTCTTCAAGGTAAACTGAGTAGAGGAGAAATTTGGAGTTGGTTTCCTGTTCTTTGTTTTTGCTTTTAATTTTCAATTATTTGCTGTTTGTTCTCCTTTGGGTTTTACTTTCATATACATGTACATAAAATGACTGATGTTTTTTCATTTCTAATGGAAGACTTTCATTTGGTTCCATGAATAGTCATTTTGTTTCCTACACGTTTCCGGCAATTAATCATTTATTTTATTTACCTAAAATTTCTAACCTATATTTTTCAAACATGCAAAAATTGATAGAGGACACTAGCCATTTGAAACATGTTGCTATTGCCTACTTCTGATGATCTAGAGACACAAGAACTTTAAGATTCCTGGTTTTAAAAAAAGAACTATTTTTATTAGTATTAAGCAGAAAGAGTACATTATTTATTTTGTTATTTGAAAAGATCAGTGAGAATTAAAATGTTTGAATGGTGTTTATTTCCAAGGTAATTCAATCAATCAATAATTTGAGTTGGTTTCAGATATTTTCCTTTAAGTAATGAGGAAAAACTGTAAAGTGGGCACAAAGTTTTAATGTTCAGGAAAGATTGGCCTTGTCCTTAAGGAAGTTATATTGATTGAAATTTCTCTGAAACTAACTTAGGTGTGTTAATCATTATTAAAATTAAGTGACATTCACTTGGATTAAGTAGTAATAAAAAAATATGTGATTTTGTCTAGTGATTTTCAATCCCAAGCTGTTTATCACTGATGAGCCTTCATGTGCATACTTGAAAAACAAAGAAATACAAGTGTTGCACTAGTTTGAAGATTTCAGTGATGAGAGTTCCCTAATAAGTTGTCAGTGCTGTACCTAGAAACTAATCTTGGAATTATGTAATGCTATTTTAAATAACTAAAAAGAAATTATGTACTTGTTCTTACTTTATCCAAGTTTTGTTATAAAATATTTAAGTGAAAGGAAATTATTTGTCTTCATATTGCATTTCCAAAACTAATATTTGCATTTACTATGTGTTTAATGATGGAGAAACAAGTTAGTTGTCTTGCTTTGATAAATTTGACATAGGACCTATCGCATTTTTGATGCTTTTAGTCACAGTTCTGTGACTACAGGACTAGCAATTAGACATGTGCAGTGAGTAACTTAACTACTTTAATACAGTGGGTGCTGCAAGCAGTAACTCCTCAGCACGAAATCACAGTGTTTTTATTTCTGACATGTTAGAGAGAATGATAGGACTTTCTGTAGTATAAATATCCTAATAACTAATCCTTCTACTGTTAAGTTACAGGGCTTTGACCCCTGGGTCTGAAAAAAGACACTGATCCCTGCTAAATCTTGAGTATTGACACCAGTTGAAGCCTCATTTTCAGACCTGGGACAAGGTGACAATCAAAATGAACTGTTTTTGTGAGACGCAAAAGCAGAAATGAAATAAAATAACAACTATTCCATCCCTTTAGGCCCAGGGACTATCACAGAAGAGGTGGGCACATGAGACTGCAAGAGCTGATTTTGAACGATAAAATTAGCTCAGAGTGTTTCTACAAACTAAACATTAATATCAAAAGCACACTAATGCAGACCAGCAACTGGACCTCTGTGTCTAAATAATATGGCTTTCTTGGAGCATTAATCTGCTCTTTAATAGAAAATTGTAAAAAGTTACAATAAATTCATGGAAATCTTACCTTGTGATCAAACTGATTAAAATTAGACAGATTTGTTTAAAAGTTGTATTAAAATTAGTTTTGACATTAATAATACAACATACAAAAGTAAAATTTGGTTTTCTCTTTTGAACAAAATTTTCATGAAAGAGATAATAAGAGATTTCTGTTTATCTTTTGAGTAAAATTGTAGAAGGAAAAAAGGAGTCAGGGGAGACAGATTTAATTAGTGTTGTCCTGTTTTTATTAGGTTTTATTGTTAGGGAAATTGAGTCTCTTCTCTATTGAAAAGTAAACATTTTTGTATTAAGATTTTGGCTAAATGAATGACTATTTTATAGTAACTTGTCAACTTATTTTGTGATATCAAGTGTCTTAAATCTTTGATTTTTAACAGACTTTCCAACAGAAAAATTTCAAGTTCTAGATCAATATTTTAACCTTGAGGTAACCTTTTTTAAATATTGAGTATCCTGAAGTTCCTAGATTTATTTGGTATGTTAGAATTATACAGGAAGCATTGTCAAATGTGGGGTGGTATTTAACTTTGGGGGGGTTATATTTCTATAGATGTGTTATTAATATGTGTTCTAGGATTGTAGGAGATTCCTAAAATTCTGATATGTCCTAATACTTACTGTAATAATTATGATTATTATGTTAAATTGTTATATGACACAGAAGTAACCAAATTTCCTTGTCAATTGTGTGGTTATGACTGTCTTAAGACTTTTGTCACCCATAATTGTTGTTTTGCTTTGATTGTTGTTGTGGGGAGTCAGGGACCCCGAATGGAAGAACTGGCTGAAACTGTGGCAGAATAACATAAATTGTGAAGACTTCATGGATATTTATCAGTTCCCAAAATTAATACTTTATAATTTTTTATGCCTGTCTTTACTGCAGTCTCTGAACATAAATTGTGAAGACTTCATGGACATTTATCACTTCCCCAATTAACACTCCTATAATTTCTTATGCCTGTCTTACTTTAATCTCTTAATCCTGTCAGCTTTGTAAACTGAGGATGTGTGTCATCTCAGGACCCTGTGATGATTGTGTTAACTGTACAAATTGTTTGTAAAACATGTGTGTTTGAACAGTATGAAATCAGTGCACCTTGAAAAAGAACAGAATAACAGCAATTTTCAGGGAACAAGGAAAGATAACCATAAGGTCTGATTGCCTGCGGGGTCAGGCAGAATACAGCCATATTTTTATTCTCACAGAAAACTTAGATGGATGTGACAGTAGCAGACATATCACTGAATTCTTTTCTCAGCAAGGAATAACCCTGGGGAAAGAATGCATTCCCGGGGGTAGGTCCACAGACTGCCACTCTGGGAGTGTGTCTTATGCAGTTGAGGTAAGGACTGAAATACACCCTGGTCTCCTGCAGTGCCCTCAGGCTTACTAGGATTGGGAAATTCCAGCCTGGTAAATTCTAGTCATACTGGTTGTCTGCTCTCGAACCCTGTTTCCTGCTAAGATGTTTATCAAGATAATGTGTGCACAGTGGAACACAGACCCTCATCAGTAATTCTAATTTTGCCTTGCCTTGTGATCTTTCCTGCCCTTTGAAGCACGTGATCCTTGTGACCTACTCCCTGTTCGTACACCTCCTCCCCTTTTAAAATTCCTAATAAAAACTTATCAGTTTTGTGGCTCAAGGTTGCCATAACGGTCCTACCAATATGTGATGACACCCCTGGAGGCCCAACTGTAAAATTTCTCTCTTTGTACTCTTTCTCTTTATTTCTCAGACCAGCCTACACTTAGAGAAAATAGAAACAACCTGTGTTGAGACACTGGGGGCTGGTTCTCCCAATAATTCTTCTCAAGATGACATAATCAGCTGCAGCCCATGAACTTATAATCAGCTACAGCCATGGAACTTAAAGGTTCCATGAACTTTTAAAGAGTTCATGAAAAGGACTTTTGAACACTGGTTTCTTATAACTTTATAGATTATGCCATTGGATTAGAGAGAAAACTTCCAGGACTCTAAGTAAAAGGCTAATGTGTTCATAAGGATTGCTAACCCAACGTGAAACAGAGCAGCAGTTGATTTCATGGATTAAACTGATGGAGAACTAAAACCATTTTAATGGCTTTGTTGTTGTTGTTGTTATTTGAACCATTGCTGATTCTTCAGAGTCTGGAAAATTGTTTTCCTGCTGAGCTATTTACAGCCTTTAACACTTGAGTGTACTCTTGTAAACAGCATTTGAGACATATTTCTCTCTCTCTGCCTAACTTATCCAGAATTTGTAAGCTATTTGTGAATATTCTTAATTCATGGCAATGTTTTTGGCTTTATGAGTTCAGTAAGAAACTGTTTTTGTTTCGTTTTGTTTTGTTAAACAATGGGACACAATTGGAGGAACATATTTTCCCAGGGCTTTGACTGAAATGGCCTTGTGAGAAGTTCCAGAAAAGCCAATTTAAGAGAGCCTATATACACAGTGATTCTTGCTGCACTTTGTGTGGGTAATCAGGCAAAGTATACGAGATGGAAGCTTACTTTGCAGGAAGATTGGTCCTGCTGTATTATGTCTTTAATGGAAGTGGGAGACTGGAAAAAGAAAGATTGTGTTTCAGAAGAAAACTAGGATTAGATTAACTTTTGATTCCTGAGGGGTCATGTGGTTACTCATGGTATGGAGCTGCTCACAACACCCCTCCTCAGCATGAAGCAGCCAAAAAGATTGACAGTGAGATTCTTCATGATTGAGAAATTAATAGAAATGGGAGACTGAAACCTCTATGAATCCCAGAGAGCTGGCGTTTATGGTTTCATTGAATAAACCTAGAAATTGATCCTCCCAGTCTTAAAACTTAAGAAAATTACAATTGTCTTATCTGAGTTCCTTGCTCAGAAAATCAACCATCAGTCCTCCCAGATAGTATCAGACCACTGCATTTGGACAATGAGAGGGCAGATCCCTCACTCATCATGATTGTCTAACCAACCACCCACTTCCTATTAACCAACTCCTCTTCCTTACCCATTCCTAGTTCCTGTTTTCCCACACATGGTTACAATTCTTCCTTGCTATACAAACCACTAATTTTAGTCCATCAGGCAGATGGATTTGAGACTCAGCTCCCTTCTTGGCTGCAGCACCCTATTAAAGCCTCCTTCTCCAACAATACTCATCATCTCAGTGATTGGCATTCTGTTCAGCAAGCAGCGTAGGACTTAGGCCAAACCCTTGGTATTTCAGTAATACTATAACTAGCTTCTCATCAGTTCAGGTCAGAATTTTCCAATAAATAAGTAGAGGTCTGGTCAAGTTTTTCCACCAAATGAGTGTTAAAAATCTTTTGATTTTCGAAGATTTGGGGACTAATTGTGGTAAAAAGATCACATACCTGTATTATCTCCTTTCTATAGGTAGGGAGCTAAGATGTATGAAATTAGGTAACTTGCTTAATACTATATGGTGAGATAGAAGTTACAGTCAAGAATTTCCAATTCAATAGAGGTTCCTTTCCATTACATGATACACCTTTCTATTTTTGTTTCAAGATCATCATTCATTCAGTTTTTCATTAAAAATTATTAACTGAACATAAGCAATATGGAAGGCTTTATGTTCCATGGCATATATTCTAGGGAGTGTCTTAAGGCCTTGCTTATAATCAAGGGTATGTGTATTATGGTTGCTGCAAAGCCACAGTATAAATATGAAACATGAGTCCATAGAAAGACATGCGTGTGAGTGTTTAAAGAAGCTTTACTTATAATATCCCCAAATTACAACCTAAATGTGTATCGACAGATGAATGGATACACAAAATGTGATATATTCATATAATGAAATAATACTAAACAGTAAAAAGGAATGAATATACCTGCTATAACACTAATGAATCTCAATATTATTATGCTGAGTGGAAAAAAGACAGAAAAGAACACATACTGCCTCATTCCATTTATATAAAACTCTATAAATACAAACTAATATATACTGATAGAAAGTAGATCAGTGGTTGCTTGGAGGGAGAGGTACAGAGAAGGGTAAAAGGGAAAAATTTCAAAGGGGTACAAAGAAACTTTTGAGGGTGATGGGTAGGTTCATTATCTTGATTGTGATGATTTCATAGATGTCTACATTGTAAAATTTATAAAGTGATAAATGCAGCTAATTGTTTATAAACTGTATGCCAACAAAGCTGTTTTTAAAATATGCAACATCTTCCTGGAGTTAGATGTTACCAGGAAGCTTGAAATGAAAACATAAAAGATTTAACTAGACTTTAAATATATTAAAACAATAGAAATACTATATGTATAAAGTAAAATTAAATCACTTCTTAATAGGAAAGCTCTATATCAAAATTTATGCTTATAGTAGGCGAGGTCTAGCTAATTCTTTAAGATACCTCAGAACCTGTTTATATTCACTCTTCTCTCAAGTTAGCAGTCTTTGGTGGTAAGGTTTGAGTTTCTGCCAAGGAGTTTACAAGGTCACATAAAAGATGTAAAAATTACCTCAATACTTATAACATATCACTGACTTTAAGTTTCCTGTAGTTTTACTTTGGTCATTGCTTCTTTAAAATCGTTGACTTCTTGTGTTTCTGTATTTCTAATCCTAGGAGCACTCATTATTTATAATCAAAGGAAAAAAGACAGAGGAATACTCCTTGTGCTACCATAATTGTAGTGTCCTGTGATATGAGGAGAGTGAGCCCTGCTACATAAATGCCCATATTTTATCTCTGGTACTTTTTCCTAAAGAGTCACAGAATGAATGAAAGGCAAATCTTAAACCATCCAACAATTTTGATGCTTTGGAGTCTGTAATAGTCCACTCACTCATCTGAATAATCAGAAGCATGATAATTTATCACAGCTATTTTTGATTTTTTCAGATATTGTATATCAAGAATGTATAACCTTCTCAAAGAAAAGACTACCATGATTCTATGCAGTCCTATACTTTCTAAAAGCAAAATTTTAAAATTCAGATAAAACCTATAATAGTTGGAGTGAAAAAGAACACCATTGCAGAACATGGTGGATATTAGAATACAAACAATAAAAAAGAAAATTCTGAAGGAATTCAGAAACATCTTTCAGTTGTCAAGTGAAGTAGAAGAGCAGCTGAGGGGAGAAGATAACAAGAGGCTGCAGGTCATTTCAAAATGTTTCAGGTCAAGATCCAGCTTAGTCCATCTCGGACTAGGGTCTAGATCCAGGTTAGCATATTTCAAGCACTAAGTAGACTTTTTACTGATTAATATTATTTTATTATATGTATAAATCACATTTTGTGTATTCATTCACCTGTCAACAGACATTTGGCTAGTAATATTGCGATACTGTAAATAAAGCTTCTATGAACACTCTACACAAGTCTTTCTGTGGATGTATGTTCCATATTTATACTGCAGCTTTGTAGCAACCATAGTACACATATGCTTGATTAGAAGTATGGCCTTAAGACGCTCCCCAGAGTACACTCCATAGAAGATAAAGCCTTCCATATCTATGCTCAGTTAATAATTTTGTAATGATCCTAAAGGCATACTAGGTAACCTTGAACAAATATTTGAAAAATGGTGGAGAAAATTAGAAGAGAAAGTTCTGATATTCTAAACAAGAGACAAATACATTGCAGAAAGTATGAAAAAGTAAGAATAATGTTAATTCCCAGAAAAAATACTAGATCCAAGTGGAGAAGGTTGCAGAACATTACGTCAAGTTGAATCTCATTTTATACAATGGGATTTATAAACCTTTCATAAACCTTATTAACATTTATACAAAGATTAAAAAACCTTTATTAACATTTATACAATGAGATTCAATTTGACATAATGTGTAAGATAATGTAATGTAAAAGATATATGTGTGTATTTTACATGTATAATGTATGTACTTATAAATGCATAGAAAAGCTTCTAGTCTACATAAAAACTCTCTGTTGTGTCTTCTCTACACAAACTGGGGAATCTAGAGGAATTACATTTGTGACCCATAAGAAAAAAAAAAACCTTACTAAAATATAGCATGTGATCATTAAAATTTCCATCTAAAATAATCTGTTTCCTATCATACTAAGTAGGACAAGGAAAGGTATCTTTATTCACTCCAATTTAAAAAAATCAACAAATGAAATAGTGTCTTGTTACACCCTGGTAGATGAAGTAAGAATTTGTGAGGGTTCTTCCTTGGACCACATCAATTGCAAACGAGATCTCTGGAAGTTTTTCACTAGGCTTTGCACCGAGAGAAAGCAGCTCACTTAAAGAAAGATACAGAGAAAGTCAGAGGATTATAAACAGTCAGATAAAGATTGTGAAACTGTTCCAAAGATGAATAGTTGCAAAACTGAGAATGTTCCACATGAAGAGAAAAATATTTAGATGAGACTTTTTTAAAGTATTTGAATGTATGCTATATTACAAAGGCAAATACTTATTTTTGTTATTTTATTCTGGTTCTTCCAGAGGGCAGAAACAGAAATAGTGGTTAAAATTTAGAATAAGGCTGATTTGGTTAGATATAAAAAAAAGTATAACAAATATAAATGTTCAGCAATAAATTTCTTGCTTCAAGAAGTATCATATTACTTACCTAACAGCAGCTTTTGAAATTCAAATAAGCATGCCTTTTGACAAACAATTTTTACTTCGAGGACTTTACCTTCAAGCTATCACACACATATTTTCAAATATATGTGTACCAACATATTGGTTGCAGCATTGTTTACAAAAGCTATCTAGAAATCAGCAATCCAGAGAGGACCCACAGATCCTCTGAAGGAAGTGAAGTGCTCCTGAAGGACCCAGGAGACCCCCCCAAAACTGTGAGTGCCCCAACTGCGGAAGTGGGAAAGGGAGACCCTCCTCTCCCAAACACACAACCCCACTGGAAACGCTGAAGGTCTGTTTGCAGGAGAAGTTTATGACCTTACCTGGAACTGAGTCTGTTTGGAGAGCTGAGTGAAATACAGGGGTAGAGAAAGCAGCAGAAAGGCCCTGGGAGCTCGCAGGATCCCCTAGCAGGCCATTCCTGCCTGGCAACACAGGGATCCAACGGGAGAGGCGTAGGGGATAAAACTACACAGGGAAAAGCAAATTTCTAACTGAACTTCGTAACAATTTGAACAGGTGAGAAGCCTTCTGGCCAGAACTCGGGGGAGGACTTAAACTCCGTGTGCAGACTCCTTAGGCAGGGAAAGAACCAAGCCCTTTTCTTTCACAGCTGGGAGGCAGATAGCCTGGGGTAGATTTTCAAGCCTGTATTGCTCTCCAGCTGGAAGCAATCTGGGGGCTGTTGATGGGGCACAGTGGGAGTGAGACCGGCCCTTCACATTGCGTGGGAGCTGGGTGAAGCCTATGACTGCAGGCTTTCCCCAACTTTCCTGACAACCTGCATGACTCGGCAGAGGCAGCCATCATCCTCCTAGGTACACAACTCCAATCACCTGGGAAACTCACCCCGGTCCCCCACAGCAGCTGCAGCAAGGCCTGCCCAAGAAGAGTCTGAACTCAGGCACACCTAGCCACGTGCTCACCTGATAGTCCCTCCCTACCTACCCTGGTAGCAGAAGACAAAGGGCATATAGTCTGGGAGTTCTAGGGCCCTAGCCACTGCCAGTTCCTCCCCATATCACAGTTGATACTCTCTGGAAAGTGCCACCTCCTGGCAGGAGGCCAACCAACACAAAAATAGAACACTAAACCACCAAAGCTAAGAACCCTCATGGAGTCCATTGTACACCCCCCCCCCCGCCCACCCGCAGCCATCTACACCAGAACGGGCGCTGGTATCCATGGCTGAGAGACCCACAGACGGTTAACATCACAGGACTCTGTGCAGACAACCCCCAGTACCACCCCGGAGCCGGGTAGCTAGACCCAGAAGAGAGACAACAATCGCTGCAGTTTGGCTCACAGGAAGCCACATCCATAGGTAAAGAGAGAAAATACTACATCGAGGGAACACCCCGAGGGACAAAAGAATCCGAACAACAGCCTTCAACCCTAGATCTTCTGTCTGACAGAGCCTACCCAAAAGAGAAGAAATCAGAAACCAACCCTGGTAATACAACAAAACAAAGCTCTTCAACACCTCCCCCCAAAAAAATCACACTAATTCACCAGCAAAGGATCCACATCAAGAAGATATCCCTGATTTATCCAGAGATAAGACGAAGGAAAGAATCTTTTTTTAAATTTAATTTTATTATTATTATTACACTTTAAGTTCTAGGGTACATATGCATAATGTGCAGGTTTGCTACATATGTATACTTGTGCCATGTTGGTGTGCTGCACCCATCAACTCGTCAGCACCCATCAACTCGTCATTTACATCAGGTATAACTCCCAATGCAATCCTTCCCCACTCTCCCCTCCCCATAATAGGCCCCGGTGTGTGTGTGATGTTCCCCTTCCCGAGTCCAAGTGATCTCATTGTTCAGTTCCCACCTGTGAGTGAGAACATGCGGTGTTTGGTTTTGTGTTCTTGCGATAGTTTGCTGAGAATGATGGTTTCCAGCTGCATCCATGTCCCTACAAAGGACATGAACTCATCCTTTTTTATGGCTGCATAGTATTCCATGGTGTATATGTGCCACATTTTCTTAATCCAGTCTGTCACTGATGGACATTTGGGTTGATTCCAAGTCTTTTCTATTGTGAATAGTGCCGCAATGAACGTACGTGTGCATGTGTCTTTATAGCAGCATGATTTATAATCCTTTGGGTATATACCCAGTAATGGGATGGCTGGGTCATACAATACTTCTAGTTCTAGATCCTTGAGGAATTGCCATACTGTTTTCCATAATGGTTGAACTAGTTTACAATCCCACCAACAGTGTAAAAGTGTTCCTATTTCTCCATCTTAAGAGCTGTGAGGCAGGAGCACCAGGTAACCTATAAAGGAATACCTATCAGATTAACATCAGATTTCTCAGCAGAAACCCTACAAACTAGAAGGGATTGGGGCCCTATTTCAGCTTCCTCAAATAAAACAATTATCAGCCAAGAATTTTGTATGCAGCAAAACTAAGCATCATATATCAAGGAAAGATACAATTGTTTTCAGACAAACAAATGCTGATAGAATTTGCCATTACCAAGCCACCACTGTAAATACTGCTAAAAGGAGCTCAAAATCTTGAAACAAATCCTGGAAACGCATCAAAACAGAACCTCTTTAAAGCATAAATCATACAAGACCTATAAAACAAAAATACAAGTTAAAAAGCAACAATAAAAACCAAAAACCCTAAGTACAGAGGCAACAAAGAGCACGATGAATGCAACGGTACCTCACATTTCAATACTAACATTGACTGTAAATGGCCTTAATGCTCCACTTAAAAGATACAGAACCTCAGAATGGATAAGAACTCACTAGCAAAACATCCACACCAAGAAGCATGATAATAAGTCAATAAATATGATAACCACAGAAACAGGATTAAAAACAAAGATCACATGATCATCTCAATAGATCCAAAAAAAGTATTCAACAAAATCCAGCATCCTTTATGATTAAAACTCTCAACAAAATTGGCATACAAGGGACATACCTTAATGTAATAAAATCCATCTATGACAAACCCACAGCCAACATAATACTGAATGGGGAAAGGTTGAAAGCATTCCCTCTAAGAACTGAAACAAGATAAGGATGCCCACTCTCACCACTCCTCTTCAACGCAGTATTGGAAGTCCTAGCCGGAGCAATCAGACAATGGAAAGAAATAAAGGGCATCCAAATCAGTAAAGAGGAAGTCAAACTGTCATTGTTTGATGATGATATAACTGTTTTCCTTGAAAACCCCAAGGATTCTTCCAGGAAGTCCTAGAACTGATAGAAGAATTCAGCAAAGTTTCAAGGTACAAGATTAATGTACACGAATCTGTAGCTCTCCTAACACCAGCAGTGACCAAGCAGAGAATCAAATCAAGAACTCAACCCCTTTTACAGTAGCTGCTAAAAGTAAAATAAAATAAAATAAAATAAAATACTTAGGAATATACCTTTGGATGCAGTCCAAAGACCTCTACAAGAAAAACCACAAAACACTGCTAAAAGAAATAATAGATAACATAAACTAATGGGAAACGCATCCCATGTTCATGGATGGTTAGAATTAATATTGTGAAAATGACCATACTGTCTAAAGAAATCTACAAATTCCTTGCAATCCCCATCAAAATACCACCATCATCCTTCACAGAATTATAAAAAAAAAAATTCTAAAATTCATATAGAACCAATAAAAAGCCTGCATAGCCAAAGCAAGACTAAGCAAAAAGAGCAAATCTGGAGGCATCACACTGCCTGATTTCAAACTATACTATAAGGCCATAGTCACCAAAACAGCATGGTATTGGTACAAAAATAGGCATATAGACCAATGGAACAGAATAGAGAACCCAGAGATACACCCAAGTACTTACAGCCAACTGATCTTTGACAAGGCAAACAAAAACATAAAGTGGGAAAAGGACACTCTTTGCAACAAATGGTGCTGGGATAATTCTCCTAGCCACATGTAGGAGAATTAAACTGAATCCTCATCTCTCACCTATACAAAAATTAACTCAAGGTGGATTAAGGACTTAAACCTAATACCTGAAACTATAAAAATTCTAGAAGATAACATTGGAAAAACCCTTCTAGACATTGGCCTAGGCAAGGATTTCATGACCAAGAACATTTGCAAAAGCAAATGTAATAAAAACAAAGATAAATATCTGGGACCTGACTAAACTAAAGAGCTTTTGTATGGCACAAGGAATACTCATCAGAGTATATAGACAATCCACAGAGTGGGAGAAAATCTTCACAATCTATACATCTGACAAAAGACTAATATCCAGAATCTACAACGAACTCAAACAAATTAACAAGAAAAAAACAAATAATCTCATCAAAATGTGGGCTAAGGACATTAATAGACAATTATCAGAAAGAAGATATACAAATGACCAACAAACATTTGAAATAATGCTCATCATCACCAATGATTAGGGAAATGTAAATCAAAAGCACAATGTGACACCACCTCACTCCTGCAAGAATGGCCATAATAAAAAAATCAAAAAACAGTAGATGTTGGAATGGATGTGGTGAACAGGGAACACTTCTACACTGCTAGTGGGAATCTAAACCAGTACAGCCACTGAGGAAAATAGTGTGGAGATTCCTTAACGAACTAAAAGTAGAACTACCATCTGATCCAGTAACCCCAGTACTGAGTACCTACCCAGAGGAAAATAAGTCATTATTTGAAAAAGATACTTGCACATGCATGTTTATAGCAGCACAATTCACAATTGCAAAATAATGGAACCAGCCCAAATGCCAATCAATCAATGAGTGGATAAAGCAACAGTGGTGTGTATATAGGAATATTATGTAGCCACAAAAAGGAATGAATTAACAGCATTTGTAGTGACCTGGTTGAGTTAGAGACTATAATCCTAAGTGAATTAACTAAGGAATGGAAAAGCAAAGATCATATATTTTCACTGATGTGGGAGAGCTAAGCTATGAGGACACAAAGACATAAAGACGATACCATGGACTTTGGGGACTTGGGGAGAAGAGTGGGAGGGGGGCAAGGGATAAAAGACTACAAATACGGTGCAGTGTATACTGCTCACGTGATGGGTGCATGAAAATCTCACAAATCACCACTAAAGAACTTACTAATGTAACCAAATACACCTGTACCCCAATAACTTATGGGAAAAAAAAGCGCCATCTAAATAAATTATAGAAAACATCCCCACAAAGTCATGGTAGGTAGCAGCTACAAAGAATAAGGAAGATCTGTATGACAACGTATTTATTAAGTGGAAAAGGTTGCAGAACATTATGTCATATTGAATCTCATTTGTGTAAGATGTAAAAGATATATGTGTGTATTATATATATAATACACACATGTTATGTACTTGTAAATGCGTAGAAAAATTGTCTGCATAAAAATTCCCTGTAGTGATTTCTCCATATGAACTGGGGAATCTAGAGGAATTACTTTATCTTTGTATTGGTACTATTTTCTGTTTTTAAACATGAATTATAGCGTTTTTAATTTATAAATGAATTTAAAAGTTGTTGCATTTGTTATTAGAAGCATTTTCTAATTATCTAATAATTACATGCAATTATATCTATACTATCTATTATACTACACCTATATTATCTGTAATTATGATATCTAATCTAATTATTAACTGCTATTACTGACATAGTATTTCAGAGAATCTGTTTTGCCATCAGAACTAGAATCTTAGTTCTACAGCTTTCTAAATGTGAACTGTTGCTGGAAACTTATCTCTAAGCTATGAATTCCTTGTCAGTAATGTGAGAATAAGTTATGAATTAAAATGAGGTTCAAATGGGATACAACTAAGAAGAGATTTCTCTATCATATTTAATTCTTGGAACAATAATTTGTTAATTATATTAAGCTTAAACAAGATTACTATAAAACAGTAGAGGCAAGGAGAAATATATATATTAT
>NW_012114899.1:2980550-3066674 GCF_000951035.1 Colobus angolensis palliatus | reverse complement strand
TTTTTTAATTCTCCAAGCTTCCCCTTCAAGGCTTGGAATTTACCTTTGTTGTCTTAAAGGCATAATAAATTATTTAAATTTTCTAAATTGAACATAGACATTTGTTGTTATCTTCTGTTCGGTTTGACCAAGCAGTTTCAAATTTTAATGTGAATAAAAATTATTTTATACAGTTGACTCTTACATAACATGGGTTTGAACTGAATGGGCAGTTCAAATTTTGCTTATGGGGGATTTATTTTTTCAATAAGTGCAGTCAGGCCTCCACATTGTCAGATTCCACACTGGCAACAAAAATGCAGATGGAAAGTGCCGTATTCTCGAGATGTAAAACTCACATATAAGGAAGGAAGACTTTTTGTATCTGTGGGCTCTGCAGCGCCAACTGCAGCATTTGATTATGCTCAGACTTTGGTTATCTGTGAGGGTCCTGGAAGCAATCCCTCACAGATATGGAAATATTTTTCAAAGGCAATTTTAACAGGGCATATTTTTTATGTGCCAGTTTAAAAACTTACTACACGTATCTATAGGTAGTGGGTGTGAATTGTAGCCCCCCAAAGATATGTCTACCCAAAACCTCAGAATGTGACCTAATTTAGAATGAAGGTCTTTACGGATAAGGTAAGTTAAGGTAAGGTAAGGATGGATGTTGATATAAGATCATGTAGATTAGAAAGATTATCTGTCATTGTCATCCAATAGCAAGTGTCCTTATGAGAAGCAGAAGAGAAAAGGACACAGAGACATGGAGAAGGCCACGTGAAGATGGAGGCAGAGACTGGAGTTATTCTGTCACAAATCAAGAGAGCCAGGCACCAGCAGAAACTGGAAGAGGAATAGAAGGACTTTCCCCTACAGCCTTGGGAGGGAGCCCTGCTGACACCTTTATTTCAGACGTGTTGCCTCCAGAACTGTGAAAAAATAAATTTTTATTGTTTTAAGCCACAAAGTTTTTTGTGATTTGTTATAACAGCCCTGGGAGACTAATAAAATATACAATGATCATATCAATTATTGTCCTAACCAGGTCATTTCTGAGAATGAAAGGGAGCACTATGATTAAGTATACTAGTACAATACAGATAAATAGCATTGTTCTTAAACAGGACACATGGTCACTCAATCCATAAAACATGAAACTGTATCGTAATGCATGCAAAATGGTTAGCAGAGTGGCTCTAATAGAGTATGCCCTCAGTTTTAAAAGTAACTTTTATTGTAATTATATTACATATAATGATAGTATAAAAGGAACTGGGGCACTGGAATTGTGGACGATCTGATTAGGGTTACAGGATGGAGGTGGTGCAAAGGAGAGGCAAGAAAATGAAGGTGAGAGAAAAGAGAAATCATTGGCCAAAGGAACATCTCTGTCAGACTAGTAGTAGTCAGGCGATTGCTAAGAATTCTGATTGCCACAGCTGGTTTCTGCCTAGACTTTCTTAGCCAAAAATCATAAATAAGGTTTAAATTCTGTCTCAGTTGAATAATTTGGAAAATCTGTCCTAATCTACTATTGAGTTGTAAAAGGAATAATCAGAATTTGAAAGAGTAGATGGGAAAATACCCATAAGTGTATTTTAGAGACTATATTCCTAGAAGAAATTTTCTTTTTCATTTTTTTCTTTTTTAATTGAGACAGGGTCTTGCTCAGTGCTCTGTCACCCAGCCTGGAGTGCAGTGGCACATTCACTCACTGCAGGCTTGACTTCTGGGACTCAATCTATTCTCTTACCTCAGCCTCCTGAGTAGCTGGGATTACAGGCATGTGCCACCATGCCTGGCTAATTTTTGTGTTTTTTGTGGATATGGGGTTTCACTATGGTGTCCAGGCTGGCCTGTTTAGAACTCTGGGGCTCAACCAATCTGCACCCATTGGCCCCTCAAAGTGGCGTGAGCCACCATGCCTAGACTAGATTCCTAGGAGAAATTCTGCTAATTCAACCATCCAGCAAGAAAAGCTTAGTATGAGAACTGAAAGAGACACTGACCTGTTCAGTCGAATTCTCTATTTTAAAATTGGAAGTGACTGGGCGCGGTGGCTCACGCCTGTTATCCCAACACTTTGGGAGGCTGAGGCAGGCGGATCAAGAGGTCAAGAGATTGAGATCATACTGACCAACATGGTGAAACCCTGTCTCTACTAAAAATACAGAAATTAGCAGGCATGGTGGCGTGTGCCTGTAGTCCCAGCTACTTGGGAAGCTGAGGAGGGAGAAACGCTTGAACCTGGGAGGCGGAGGTTGCAGAGAGATTGTGCCACTGCACTCCAGCCTGGCAACAGAGCATCTCAAAACAAACAAACAAAACAATTAGAAGCCAGCAGCATTCTGGATATCATGTAAAATGATATCATGTAAGAATGATTTCTCCTATTTTGCTATACACTTCTGCTTTCAGGAAGAATTAGAGTCTTTTTAAAAGATACAAGCGAGTAAAACTTTTAAAATAGATATTAAAATTTAAAATATTCTTAAACCAGAAACAAATCTAGGATAATATACGTACTGTAAGCACTACATTTATCTCTGAATAGCTAGTCATCAGGATGAAATAAAAGCATATCTGACACACACAAAAAATTACCATTAAGTGATTATAAGAAAGCAACTTATCCCAAGATTATTTTTTGACATTTGTACAACATAACAACCACAATGTGTAAAATATCTTTAACAATGAATTTATAGTTAATACATTCTTTATATTAATATTTCTTACCGCACAACTATAATTGTCACATTGTTCTTTGAATACTTTATAGAGAAAAAGTGTATAGCTTGGGTCCAAATATGTCTTTGCTAACATATGTTTGTAAAGATAAAATTGTAGAGGTATGAAAATGCTTTGGGAATAATAGTAGTTATTATCATTGAAATATAATTCCCAATTTCTTTCCTTCTAGCACAGTTATGTCAAAATACAATTTAGTGGTTTTAGCTCAGTATGGGAGTATACAGTTTTATAAATCTTAATGTCTCCTGCCTAATATTATAGAGAAGCTTTTTTTTCATTAATGAATAGCTATATATCTTTTTTCTTGAAGTGTCCAAGAGAAGAAAGGAGTAATTATTTTAGATCAAGAAGCATTAATGAACTCTTTGGGCCAGGCACAGTGACTCGTACCTGTAATCCAAGCACTTTTGAGGCAAGTAGATTGCTTGAGTCCAGGAGTTTGAGAACAGCCTGCACAACATTGTGAAACCCCATCCATACAAAAAATACAAAAATTAGCAGGTGTGGTTGCGTGTGTTTGTAGTCCCAACTACTCAGCTACTTTACTTGGGAGGCTGAGGTGGGAGGATCACTTGAGCCCAGGAGGCAGAGGTTGCAGTGAGCTAAAATCGCCCCTCTTCAATCTAGCCTGGGCTACAGTGCAAGACTTTGTCAAAAAAAAAAAAAAAAAGAACTCTGTGGAATGGCAAGTGAATTCTCCAGCTCCTAAACTTGGCAAACTGCTGGGATGATTCATAAAAATTCTCGCTAGAAAAAAAAAAAAAATGAGCTCATTCTGGAAACTGGAAGTGATGTTTTATCTTTTTTTTTAAACAAATACTTAATTATCCACATCATAAGGAAGGAACACTTTAATCAAAGATAATGGAATGCATTAAACAAATGCATTTCCTCTTCAGTTACTGTTTCTTTGGTTATGCTTTTTCTGTGTTCTAGAACATGTGGAGATTATTACAAAATGTACTAACAATTTCACATAAAATTACTGCCCTTACTCGCTCTGTCCACATTATAAAATTGGAATCTGTAGACATATAATTATATGCATGCTTTGTTTCAATTAGGTAAATATACAAATTTAAAGGTCATATATTTGAAATAGATCTCATAAGGTAAAGAAATATATCAGCACAAATAGCAACTACTCCCATTGATCTTGATAAAAATTTAGATATCCAATAAGAAATTAAATATAAAGTGATTTCCTCAATTCTTAGCCAGTATGGATTAAATGTCAGCCCTGTGAAGGAGAAAGAGACTAGTGAGATATGATTATGGTTTCTCATGGCCTACATATCCATGTTTCATCCAGAATGCTATCAGTCTTATCCTGCTACTATGCTTAAAACCATTTATCAGCAGATAATTGGAAGCAAGGAGGGAGCAGGAAGAGAGGGAAAACAAAAGGGTGTCAGATACAGATTCTGAAACTGATTTTAGTTTAAAACTCATATATTGTACCTAAAGACAAGGACAGTAAACTATTGAAAGACTATCTAACGCTCTAAACTATCTGTCAAAATAAAAGTTATATCGGAATGCAGTTTAAAATGTGGCTTCTTTTTATTTGCACATTCAAATATAATAATATTTTCAGCATGTTTCATTTTTACTACATTACTAAGCTATGTAACAATTTCAGACAATATTAGTGTCTTGTAACCTATCACTACTTGGTAAAGAATACAACACAATGCATAGAACAACAATAAAAGGCAATTATAACAACTAACATTTACTAAAAATGTTCCATGTGTTAGGTCCCATTCTAAGCAATTTTACAAATAATAACATATTTAATGCTCATAATTACACAAAGAGGTAAGCATAATTAGTATCTCCATTTTATAGATGAAAAAAATTGAAGTACAAAGAATTTAAATGACCAAGATCACATGACTAATTAGCAGAATAACCAAGGTTTGCACATAGAAATTTACCTTCAGGGCCCATGCTCTTAGGTAATCAATGTATAATACCTCAAAGTAAAATGTAAAAATTTTAGAAGCCTATGTTACTTGTTGTACTCACATTTCAAATATGGGCAACTGCCATAGCTTGAATTTGTAATAATTAATTTATTGACTATTTACCATGGGATAGGAACTGGTCTATGTAATTCACATGAGTATTCTCCCCATTTTATATACAGGGAAACTGAGATTCAGAAAGTTTAAATGCTTCAATTAAAGTCATACAGTGGTTAATTGAATATTTAAGCATTCAAAGATAGCCATTTCTGCCTTTCTGATATTGTCTCCCCTCTCGTATAATTACAGTTTAAGCAATAAACTCTATAAAGGAATCATTACAGTTTACGTTGGTTACTGGTAATGGGTAACTGACAACTAGAGACTTGTAATTTTGAAATTAACCACAGGTAACACATATTTTATAATACGGTTATGGCTCTTACTTTTTAGTAACTGAAAAGGACAGTTGTTTTTATTTATTATTATTATTTTTTTGATATGGAATTTTGTTCTTATTGCACAGGCTGGAGTGCAGTGGCGTGATCTTGGCTCACTGCAACCTCCACCTCCCAGATTCAAGCGATTCTCCTGTCTCCGCCTCTCGAGTAGCTGGGATTACAGGTGCCCACCAACATGCCTGGCTAATTTTTGTACTTTTAATAGAGACGGGGTTTCACCATGTTACACAGGCTGGTCTTGAACTCTTGACCTAGGGTGATCTGCCCACCTTGGCCTCCCAAAGTGCTGGGATTACAGGAGTGAGCCACCGCGCCTGGAGAGTTATTCTTAACCATTCTGTATCCCTCTTCCCCACAGATCACTGCCACCTGACATTAGCCAAACCAACAATCCTTCATGCAGAAAGGAAAGTACTGTGGGGAAGAAAAGACCATTTCTTGTTGTACTCCGTTAATAGCTTTAAATTCAAAAATAACATAAAAATTAGGGTCTTGCAATAGGATCAGAAATTGATGGATCAATACTCTGCCTGGCTTGTAGAAATTTGTTGACCTCTGCCAGAGAAGGCACCGGAAATCAGTAGTCAGTCCTGCGGCCAACACTGCTACTTTGTTGGGTTTTTGAGATTTAAAATAATTTCTCCCTATTATTCTTGTTTTCTGTAGATTATAACACTATCTGCCACCAGGTGGAGAAAGAGAGTCACAATTTCTTGTCTGCTTTTCAGGGCCCTAGGATTAGAATTTTAAAAACTGAGAACAAAAAAATTGTTCATAAAACTACTGAGTTTTTTTATCATGAAAAATAAGCATTAATCAAGTCATCTGTTTTAGCAAGAAAAAAAGCAAATATAAAATTGCCTATATCTTCTCTCTTCAAAAATTTGACCAGCCCCAACACTAAACATAACTACCATTTTCAGACAAAGCAAAAGTGACCTCAACCTTAGTTGCCCATTAGAATTGCCTGGGGAGCTTTATCAATGTCCAGGCCCCACTCCAGTCAAACAGGGCCAGAATTTCTTGGAAGGAGGCCCAGGCATCCATATTTTTATAAAACTTGCCACGAAATTCTCATGTATAACCAGAGTTGAGGCTCACTACTCTATAGAGTTAGATGTTTTTTTTTAAAGGAAGTGTAGATTGTTGAAAGCGGTTATTACCAGCAACAGAGTCTGAATCTCAATACAGCAGATTTACAATAACTTAAATCGGGCTCCAGAAAACTGATTTATACCAACAAAATCATAAGATTATAATTTATAAATTAGGGTGTCAATATATTAATTTACTTTTAAGAAATGACAAACTAGGCCACATTAATCATGTTGGGGAATTAAATCTTCCCCAAAGTAGATAGTTATTCATTTATTCACAATTTAGGAGCAACAAATACACTGAAAGCTGGGCAAAAGAATGTAAGATCTAAATTCAGATCATTTGATGTATCTACAAACCTAACAGTGGTCAGTAAATAATCTTCGGTGAAAATGGTATCAACCTAAGCATGATAATCTGTTGGGTTATTCTGTGGTAGTAAGCTTTTATAGACAGAAATAGCGTCATCAGTCAGCCAAGCCCCATCTCCTCTGGGTAAAGCTAAAGAAACACTCATATTTTTAAAACTCACTCCTTCTTTTTCTCTGCTTCTTGAGCATCAGATGCACCTGGCAGTGATGGGTTAAAGGGTATGATGGTGTTTGTGTCATTTTTTATTTTTATTTTTATTCTTTTTTTTTTTTTTTGAGACGGAATCTCGCTCTGTGGCCCAGGCTGGAGTGCGGTGGCGCAATCTCAGCTCACTGCAAGCTCTGCCTCCCGGGTTCACGCCATTCTCGTGCCTCAGCCTCCCGAGTAGCTGGGACTACAGGCGCCCGCCACCATGCCCGGCTAGTTTTTTTGTATTTTTTAGTAGAAACGGGGTTTCACCGTGTTAGCCAGGATGGTCTCAATCTCCTGACCTCGTGATCCATCCGCCTCGGCCTCCCAAAGTGCTGGGATTACAGGCGTGAGCCACTGCGCCCGGCCTATGTCATTTTTCAAAGAAAAAACACAGAAAGTGACACAGATGATTTGCCATGCATGACTTTGACTCAGGATAGCTTGAGGACTCAACAAATAACCAGCCAATAGGAAAATTATAGGGCCAGAAAACAACAACAGCAACAACAACAACAACAGCAACAAAAACATGGTTGACAAAGAAAAGTAACCAGGCTACTTAGCAGCTTTGGTGATAGCAGCGAAGAAGTCCTAAGCAAGTGTTCCAAGATGACAGCAGAATCAAATATGGCTCAGGCACCAGAATTTTAAAATGAGGATTTATGATACAAGTTGAAAAGACAGGTTAACGAGAGCAAAGCAAGACCCAAGGGTGCTGGCTGCCAGTTGTTTCCAGGCGCTGCCTCATTCTAGAGGGGTACCTAGAACAAGAGCAAAGCTACCAGGTAAGCTGGATGCTCTGTTAGGAACATTGGCTCTGGAGTCTGATTACCTTTTGCTCTACCCCCTCCAACCTATGTATTTTGGAATACAGTTCCCTTAACATGTATTTTCTCATCCATGAAATGGGGAGATAATTACTCCTATTTCACAGAGGTCCTATAAGAATTAACAAAGACAATCTAGGCAAATCACAGTGGTTCTTCTAAAAGTGTGATTCCCTAGACCAGCAGCATCAGCCTTAACTGGGAAGTGCAAATTTCCCAAACTTACCCCATACCTATTGAATCAGCAGCTCTGAAGGTAGGGCCCAGTAATCAGCCCTCCAGATTTAACAAGCCCTCCAGGTTTTACTGATGTACGCTAAAGTTTAAAGACAACTAACTGAAAAGGTAGTAAAGCCTGAATACATGGAAGCAAGCAGAATCCCTGTCCCATATACTGGACTAATAATAGGAAGCAAGTAGGGAATACTAAAGCTACAGTGCTATACGGGAACATAGGGTTCATCTGAGGCATAGCAGCTCCTAGGTCTGCTCATGAAACAGCAAACTTGACTATAGCAATTGGAAATGAGTTAGTAGCACTTAAATCTGGGGAGCATATTTTATTTCTAACCTGATGAGATTATGGCTGCTGATTCATTACTCAATCAGCTGTGGTTTGGAGTGAAAGGCACATGATAGAAACATACCCACCTAACTCTATCATTCCAACGTTATTCAGCGTAATAATTTCCTGGATAGTGCTGCTCGGTGAGACAGCATCTCACACATCTTCAGTCATTCTAAGTCCTCATTTTTCTCTGGGCTAAACAGAGTTGGTTTCTTCTCAAACTGTTCACTATCTGGTTAGAATGCCCCAAATAATATATATATATTTTTCTCCTGTTCAATGTCTCTCTTAAAATATGATACGATTCCCCCAAAACACGTAGTTCTTAGCTCACATCAATCATATCTCCATTCTTGATTAGATTACAAGCCACCTGAAGTCCCAGGACCTGAATCAATGCTTTATCCCTCATATCTATTATAAAACCCTAACCAGGAGTCACAGTTTGAAAAATGTTGTTCAAGAAAGCTATATACATGATGATCCACATACATTTTAACTTTGTACAAACAAGAATATACATTTTCCAACCATTAAATCTCCATAATTAGCCACTGTTTTAGCTGGACCACCTACCATTTTGTACAAAGAAACCAGCATATTTTACCATATATCTATACAGTATCTAGGCACATCTCAAGTTTAGCTTTTATGTATAAATCTATACCACTCCCTTATTTTAAACAAGCGCTATAGCTGATAAAGAGGTTTAAAAGTGATATACGTCGCCGGGCATGGTGGCTCACGCCTGTAATCCCAGCACTTTGGGAGGCCAAGGCGGGCAGATCACCTGAGGTCGGGGATTTGAGACTAGCCTGGCCAACATGGCAAAACCCGGTCTCCAATAAAAAAATACAAAATTTAGCTGGGCATGGTAGCAGGCGCCTTTAATCCTAGCTACTCAGGAGGCTGAGGCAGGAGTTTCACTTGAACAAGGGAGGCAGAGGTTGCGGTGAGCCAAGATCACGCCACTGCACTCCAGCCTTGGTGACAGAGCCACACTCTCTCTCAAAAAAAAAAAAAAAAAGAAATTGCTATTTGTTCTGTCATCATAGGTTATGTAGACAACTCACAAAATTCGTCTTGCAGGACAATGGATTAAGCATGTTAAGGGTTACATGTCCCTCCTTTGAGCTTATGTACAAAGTGTAACATTTGAAAGTGAATATTTCATTAAAGGACTCTAGAAAATGTGTATTTTCTAGTCTAATTATTAACACATTCCATTCCTGCCCTCTTTACATTGCATCAGACAGATCTGCTGAGGGCTAAAATACTGTGTTATATTTAATAGTCATGTGTTAAAGTGAAAACAGTTGGAGAGCATTCAGAGGAAAAACTTCTGTAAATTCCCTTGAAACTTTACTAGAAGCACTAAGCCAAGGAACTTTTGGATCACACCTCGAAAAAGGAATTTTAAGCTTATCAACCTTCCAAATTTGATTGAAATAGCAGGATTTGGTGAAAGGAATCCAAGCTAACTCAGGTATATGGCCTTTCTATAGATACAAAAAGACAGATGTAGGTAATCAAAATAGGACCAGATTGCCAGTAGTGGGGATTCCAAAATATACACTTAAAACAAATGTTCAGATCTTTCTGTATTGTTTAGGCTGGTAAAACTCATTTTAACAATCTTTTTAATATTTAGTCCTCAGTGTCAAAAAACAAAAGCAAACAAAGAATGCTTATCATAATAAGATTTTTTTTCTAAGTAATCTGTATGACCCATCTGAATAATCAATTCTTGTTCTCTTGTTATTTAACATTATACATGTACATGGGATCCTTGTTTAAAAACTTTGTTTCATTTACATGGCTTATGAATGCATATATTATTTTACAGTTATACTTTTTGAGATCTTGCAAATTTTCTGTAATCATTGATATGAATATGGAAAATATTTTTAAATATTCAAAATTGGTCTTTCCCAATTCTTATCATTGGTCTTATTTTCCAACCTTACTCATCTTGACTACTGTTCTCTGAACTCTCTCTAAATTTAAAGCACACCTATCTAAACCAGCTGAAAATGATATTTTCAAATATATTCTAGTATTAGCTGGCATCTCTGTAATGATTTGACTGTTTTAAATCAAAGAAGTCTAATAGCCAGCGTTGCTGTCAATTGTAATCCAGTCATCAAGAGAATTGCACCAAATTTACGAACATGTTGCTTCTCTGTAGAAACAAGAGTTTGACGAAGCTACATTGTTTTTTTAACATTTTATCACTTTCTTCTAATAAAGAAGCTCAGTGATTTTAATTTAAACAATTAAATTGCTTTAGAAGAAATTTAGGAGGCTAAGGCTAGGGTCAAGAGTCTGAGACTCCACCCTGGGCAGACCAGACTGCTGAGTTCAATCTCAATGACACATTGGGAATCTGTGAAACCCCTAACATAATGAATTACTCAGTCTTTCTTTTAAGGTTAATACACATTTTTCTGAAAGCCCGTATTAAAATGTAAAATTGGAATAATGCAGAAGAGCCCATACATGCACTCAAGAACACCCAATTTGGATAAGAGTTGAGACCTGGAAAGAGCATTAGTATTTGGAAAGAATCTGTTAGGTTATTAACACATCTAAACGGTCAAACTGGACTTTTGGCAGACTTGATAATTGGGAGCTGTGGGAAGACTCTTCATCTAATCAAAGACGTATGTGTTCTGAAGTCTTTTCAGTTCTATAACATTGCTACAAGGGAAAAGACATTTCCTTTCAAGAGGAAAATCATAGTTTGAAAGAGTTGCTTTTGTTCTCAGGGCAAATACTTTCCAGGTAGCGTCTTAGCTACCTGCTCCTCTGAGACCACTGATGAATACTACCAAGTAGCCAGTGATTATGAAAGTATTTGTTACCAGTCTTTTTAGCCTCATCCTGGGATGTTTCAGAACTTCACACTATTCCCATTCTATCTCCAGAAAGTGATCTGAAAAAACTTGCTCTTGAACATTTCTTCCTTATTTTAGCACCTGCTTGCTTGTCTGAACACCATCTTAGTTGCCTTTATGGAAAATTAGTGGGTGTATGGACTTTTTGAAGCTCCTTTTTAAATTTTATTTTATTATTTTTTTAGAGACTAGGTTTTATTATGTTGCCTAGGCTAGTCTCAAACTCTTGGGCTCAAGCAATCCTTTGGAACTATAGGTGCACCCCACCACACCAGCTTAGTCACACAGGTGTGACTCTAAGCACTTTCTCTTGCTCTCACCAAATAATTTCCCTCTTTCAGATGGTTTACACCTTGCTTTAGACCTCTTTTGATCCTAATGGTGTATTTCTTTTGGCTGTTTTCCAGCAATTATCTAAAACCCTTCATTGCAGTAGTAAGATGATTTTTATATTTTTCTTCGTTTTCTTTTTATTTCCCTCCTATTCTTTTCAGATCAAGTTCATGTTATAATTGTACAATAGATAAATCATTCACCCATTTAATTTCCTCCATGATCTTGCTCTTCAGAGAGTGGTCTGCGGTTTGAGAGTCTACGCATCACCTGGCAGAATCTAGGTCCCACCCAAACCTACAGAGCCAGAATCTGCATTTTAACAAAACCCCAGGTGATATATATTCCTATTAAATTCTGAGAAATGATGATCTATGATGTCACTGATATGTGGTAATATCTTCTTGAACTTATTTCATGATGCAGATTCTCTACCTTATGAGACAGATTAATTCATCGTTAGGCAGCTTTCACCATAAGAAAGAACTTCTTTACATTGAAATGTTATTTTTTAATATCTCCATGAATTTCACCCATAGATCTATGTTCTACACGCTTGGGCCACCCCCAAATTTAATCATTTTCTTATACGACATTCTTTCAAACATGTTAAAATAAATATCATGTTTCACTTACTTTTTTCTGTTTTAGAGCAGAAACATTCATTTTGTTGCTTCAAAACTTCTTCATATCATACGATTTCAAAATGTTTCCACCCTAAAGACATTTCAGTTAGACTCTACTCCCAAAAGAAAACCTTCCTAAAGTTTAAGAATCTCATCATCTAGCATTTAGGTACCGTATGATTGGTGACATGGAAAATTGGTAAGACTCGGGGATGGAACCCACTTTCTGATATTATTGCTGCCATACCATTTTCGTCAAAATCCTAACCACTACTACAAATAATTGGCATGCCATCAGTTGGAAACATTGTGTCTGTCTGATATACACCTATGTGTTTACTTTCCTTAAGGACTTTTTAAATACACAGAGACCTGGAAATATCCAAATACATTTACCTAGCAATTTTCAAACTTTAAAAAAATGTTTTTTAGGCCTATCACCTTGTATGAAAGTGATGGGATTTTTTTCCCCTTTGTTCTCAATAAATGCAGCACTATTAATGGGAGTATGATTTGGATTCTCTGAAGTTACACCAAATAAAACAAAACCATTATGTAGACTCAAAGAGAAATATCAGCCTTGAATTGTATGGGACAAATCTTAAAAATAGAAGGCTATGTTCTCATAGGGGAAAGTGCAATCACAAACTCTATGATGACATTTAGTCCTGTGGAAATTTGAGTGTTCTTTAGCATTCCAGCACTTAGACATCAATTCATGGTGGTCTCAAGCTATGTTTTTGTTCTGGCACATTAAACAGAATGAAGACATATGTCTAAATTTAAGACATCCTTTTAGTGCTCTGTGCACGAGAGCCAGCTGAGCAATTTGAACTATTTCAAAGCACTAGAAAAGGAATTGTAGACACATCCTTTGTTTGGGCATATATTTTTAATTATCCTGCCTTTTAATATTCTTCTCCATTTGAGGATAATCAGACAAAATGGATCCTGCTGGGCATTGTCATGCTTAATAAAAGTAAGACTGAACATCTGCAAATATGGCGACAGTGTGGCGCATACGATGCGCCAGTGACTGGGCTGCATTCTGATGTAATTATAACACCACATGTAGCTGTAATAATGTGACTCCCTGTTTACACTGGTTCTAGCACTTGGAGTAAACTCTCCTTGGGTTAGGTGCTAACCAATTTCAACCAGGGTAGGCACATAAACTAATGAAGGATTGTATTAAATGCAGAGTGTAGATAATGGTGAGAGTAGGCAGATATAAGGCTGTAGACTATCATTTTGAATCTGCAGCCAGGGATCAATTCTCTGGGTTTAACCCCATCGATTGCTATCTGTGTGACCTTGAGTGAGTCCTCAAATTCAGTGAAGTGGAGATAATCACTGTGCATTTCTCATAAGACTATAGTAAGACTTTAATGTAATAATATATATAAAGGTTTTCCCTACCTCCTCTTCCACTGCTTTTTTTTTTCTTTCTGTTTACTTTTTAAAATAAATATCTATTGCCAATTTTTTTCTTTCCTTTTTTAAAAAGCTACTAGAAAAGACCAAGTGAAATAAGTGGCTCAGGGTTGTCAGACTTCACTGATGGTTGGGGCTAGTGTACAAAGGGGGTGGCAAATAGTTGCTGTCAGGACATTGGCTACATTTTGGGGTTTGAGATGAGAACTGGCTTCCTCAGTGTGAGAGAAGGGAAGGGGAAGCTAGAATGAACTGTGTGGTTTTGAACTGGAATTAAAGGTATCAGCAGAAACTCAGCATTTTGTAGATAGAAAATAGAGATAAATATAGATATAAATGTACGTATGCATGTATATGTATATGCACAAGTACATATGTTTCCTAGCTCTGTGCCCTGAAAGAGCCTGAGAGCAGTGATAACACAATAGCAATGAAAACACTTAGTGTCCAGATCTTGGTTTCCAAATAACAATAAACACTTGGTTTCTAAACACCACTTACTAAAAGGAATCCAAGCTTTTTAGAGAAATGGCTAATTTTAGGGATAGGTTGGGCAAAGAACAGGAAGATCCTGGAAATTTTTATTACACCGTAAAGTAAGGAAATACTCAAAGAATGGTGGGAACTTGTCTAAAGAATAGGGAAGCTAGCTTGAAAGAGCTCCAATTAGTCAAATCTGCAATAATTTTTGAGCATCTAAATATATCATGAGAGTAGCAGACTATAACACATTGAAAAAACAGGGACCCATGAATCCGCATGGATATTCATAAACAAATAAATGAGAAAGCTCTTTCTTATCATAGAAAGCCAACTCATAATAATTAGGAAAGAAATGATGTTAGTGAAAAGTCACCTTTTGGTAACCATTAGAATAAGTATTCAGAAAAGAAACACCAATGATGTTAATGGATGAACATAGAATGAAAAATGGTATTTCATGTGATCTCTAAGTATCCTCCCTCAAAACATGCGTTAATTACAGTGGAGAAACCTGCAGACGCCATCTTAATCAAGGGATTACAGTTAACACCACCAGAATATCGTGTGCCACTCAAAAGGATCCAATGAAAACATCTCAGCACATGAGTCTAATCATGAATAAACATTATACAAACCTAATTTGAAGGACGTTGTACTCGACAACTGGCCTGTAATCTTCAAGAACATCAAGGTCATGAAAAATAAGGGAAGCATGAGGAACTGTTCCAGGTTGAAAAAGACTAGAGAGACAACACAACTGGATACAATGCGTAATTCCTGGATTAAATTTTTTGCTAGGATATTACTGGGACAATTGGTAAAACTGGAATAAGGTCTCTGAGTGAAGGGCATGTGAGAATTTTTTGTGCTCTTCTTGCAGTTTTTCTGTAAGGCTGAAACTAATGCAAAATAAAGTATTTAATTTAAAATGTGAGAAAATCAAACTATGTCAAGTGCCTGATGTAGTAACGACCTGTTAAAATTTTAGCTATTAATATTTTAATGGCTATACCATGAAAAATATTAAGTTATAGGTGTTTACATCTTTATTCATAGTAGCTAAAAAATTCCCCAAATGATAGCAATCCTAAAATTTTAAGCCTGAATTTTTTTTTTTTTTTTTTTGCCATTAACATTTGTCAATGCAATTCAGATATCTAAGCTGTGGTCCCAGAGTTAAAGGATCTTGAGCATTTAGTTAAGCAGATACTCAAAAATTCTCCCAGGTAATCAGATTTCTGTATATAAAAACTAAAAGTAAAGGGAAAAAAAGAAAAATAAATTAGCATAAATTAAAGGATCATACTGGTTTCCCCTGATGAAAAGTAGCCTCAAAACTGTCAAGTTATATTTCCTACATTTCCTTTCTGGAACAAATGACTAATCTTTGCTTATTGACCCGGAGACTTTCACCTGTAAGTCCCAACATTCTCCCTTTTTTGTTGCAACACAACCGGGGGTTGCGGGCACCAGGCACTATCTCTGTCCAGCAAAGGGAGGTGTTTCCTCATATAAAGATCTTTAAACAGGAAGAAAAACTTATCCAAACGGTAGAAGGGAGATTTCCCTCAGGTCCCACTGGCTAGAATTAGTTCATATAACTATTTTAAACCAATCACCAGTAAAGGGATTGAGACCATGATTGAATTAAATGTATGCTTACCTTCTTGGGGACTAGAAAGTAGAGTTTATTGCCTTTCCTGTGTACACGGTAAATAACAAAACATATGATTTTTTCTAGAAAGGAGTAGCGGGTGGAAAAAATGGTTACTACATAAGCAACTCAGAGTGTCTGACACACTAGAGATAGAGATATATCTTTTTTTTTTTTTTGTATAATTTGCCCATGCATAAATCTGCAGTTTTATTTTTAAAAAAGTATTTGTATGACTTTCTAATATTTAAGTGTCATCAATTGTAAAAAATGCACATTTTCTGGCATTTTAACAACTCTGAAATTGAGTCCACCTTAAATATGTTACATAATTGTTTTATTGGCGACCATCTTTTTACTTTGTAGAAAAGAGTAAACGATAAAATAATAGTGTACCTTGTATTTTATTTTTATAAAGCATTAGATTGAATAATATGTGGTAAACAAATAATAGTTACTATGGCCACTACTATGTTTGCAAACATGATCTCATTTAAGTGTCATCAATTGTAAAAAATGCACATTTTCTGGCATTTTAACAACTCTGAAATTGAGTCCACCTTAAATATGTTACGTAATTGTTTTATTGGCGACCATCTTTTTACTTTGTAGAAAAGAGTAAACGATAAAATAATAGTGTACCTTGTATTTTATTTTTATAAAGCATTAGATTGAATAATATGTGGTAAACAAATAATAGTTACTATGGCCACTACTATGTTTGCAAACATGATCTCATTTAATCATTGTTAACAGCCTCATGAAGTAAGCACGGTAATTGTTCCTTTTTTTTTTTTTTTCAGACAGAGTCCTGCTCTGTGGCCCAGGCTGGACTGCAGTGTCACAATCTCGGCTCACTGAAACCTTCACCTCTTCGGTTCACTTGATTCTTCCGCCTCAGCCTCCCGAGTAGCTGGGACTACAGGTGTGTGCCACCATACCAGGTTAATTTTTGCATTTTTTAGTAGAGACAGGGTTTTGCCATGTTGGCCACGGCGGTCTCAAACTCCTGGCCCACCCGCCTTGCTACCCAAAGTGCTGGGATTATAGGTATGAACCACCAAGCCTGGCCTATTTTTGCTAGTTTAAAAATGAAAAAAGTTGAAGCTTATCAAGGCTAATTTACCAGATTCCACAGTAACTAAGGACAGAATTAAGACTGGAGCCCAGAATTTATCTGACACTAAAGTTCTTCCTTTTACCATGCGCATCCCTGGCTGTCAATAAGTATGTGCATTCATTTATCTATTCAGTATAATTGCAGTGTTCCTATTGGATGCCAAATACTCTACGAGGCATTGAATATAAAGTGTTGAATAATGAAGACATGGGGCTTAAAGTTGAACAAGGAAAACAAATAATAACAATAAATATATCATTACAATTACAATAAGTAATTGAGACTGTGCAAGATTGTTCACAAATGTTTGATACCCTTCCTTTGGGGAGGATTTTACTGCCCAGTCACATTAATGGAAGGCTTTGTCATGTGACACTTTTTTGCCAAATATAGGAGCAAGTAGCATAAATTATTTTCCAGAATTTTAAGCACCAACATTTGGTATGTCTCTGCCTTCTGCCACGATAACAGCAATGTTCCAGATAAAAGCTGCTCTGCCATCCTAGGTCCCCACATGGAAAATACATAGGAGTACAGTTACAGCCACTCTGCAATATACCAGTAGCAGGAGTATGAAATATACTTTTGAAGTTGCTAGCCACTGAGATTTTTGATGTCATTAGCTAGCACATCATATCCTAGCCTACTGATGAGTCCAGAAATTTCACCGGCAACTGAAAAAAATAAAGGTGTAATAGTGTGAAAAGCCAATAATATAGCACCTAAAAGCATGAACTCTGGGCCCAAATTGCAGGAATTCAAATTCTATCTCTTCCATTTACTTAAAAACTTTCCTTAGAATACTTAATTAACATTTCTGCCTCAGTTTCCTATAGGATAATACAACTTTTCTCCTCCTAGCATTGTCATAAGCATTAAACACTTTAATATTTATATAGTGTAACTATCATTGTATGTCATTCCACATTCTAAAAAAATTGCTAGCAGTGGGATTTATGGACCTTGTGGTACTTTATTTTTAATTATTTTGTGAAACCTCAATACTGTTTCATCATAGCTATACTAATCTACATTCCCACCAGTAATGTGCAAGGATTCCCCTTTCTCCCCATTCTCATCAGCATTTGCTATTTTTCATCTTTTTGAAAATAGCATCCTAACAGGTGTGAGGTAGTATCTCATTGTGGTTTTAATTTGCATTTCTCTGTTGATTAATTATAGCAAGCACCTTTTTATATATCTGTTTTCTATTTGTATGCCTTCTTTTGAGAAATATCCATTCAGGTCCTTTGCCCATTTTTTAAATCAGGTTATTTGTTTTCTTGCTATTGAGCTGTTTAAGTTCCTTATACATTTTGGATATTGACCCCTTATCAGATATATGGTTTTCAAATATTTTCTTTTATTTCATAGGTTGTTGCTTTATTTTGCTAATTGTTTCCTTGGCTTGGAAGAAGCTTTTTAGTTGATGTAATCCCATTTGTTTATTTTTGCTTTCATTGCCAGTGCTTTTGGGGTCATATCCAAAAAATCATCGTCCAGACCAATGTCATGGAGTTTTTCCCTACGTTTTCTTCTAGTAGATTTCCAGTGTCAGGTTATATTTTTAAGTCTTTAATCCATTTTGAGTTGGCTTTTGTATATGGTGTGAGATTAGGGTCCTATTTCATTCTTCTGCATGTGAATATTCAGTTTTCTCAGCAATATTTATTGAAGAGACTGTCCTTGCTCCATTGTGTGTTCTTGGTACCTTTGTGGAAAATTAGTTGACCGTAAACGTATGGGTTTATTTAATTTAATTTTACTTTTTGCTTTCTATTTTGTTCTATTACTATATGTGCCTGGTTTTATACCAGTACTATGCTGTTTGATATAGCTTTGTGGTATAATTTATAATCACTTAGTATGATACCTCCATCCTTATTCTTTTTGCTTAAGATTGCTTTGGCTCTTTGGTCTTGTGTAGTTCCATACAAATTTTTGGATTCTTTTTTCTATGTCTGTGAAGAAAAAATGTCATTGGGATTTTGATAGGGACTGCATGAACTATCTAGATCACTTTGGATAGTTTGGACATTTTAACAATATTAATTCTAATCCAGGAACACAAGATATCTTTCAATGCATTTGAGTCTCCTTCAGTTTCTTTCATCAATGTTTTATACTTTTCAGTGTGCAAGTCTTTCTCCTCCTTGATTCAATTTATTCCTAAGTAATTTTTGTATCCATTATAAATGAAAATTACACTACTGTTTTTGTGTGTTTATTTTGTATTCTGCAACCTTACTGAGTTCATTTATTAGTTTTAAGAGTTTTTTTAATGGAGTCCTTAGGATTTTCTAGAGGCAAAATCATGCCATCTGCAAATAGGAACAATCTAACTTTTTCCTTTCCAATTTGGGTGACTTTTATTTCTTGCTCTCACCTAATTGCTCTGGCTAGGACTTTGGGTACTATGTTAAATAGAAGTGGCAAGAATGGTCATCCTTGTTTCATCCCTGATAGTAAAGGGGGAAAAATGCTTCCAATCTTTTATTGTTAAGTGTAATGTTAGCAGGGGATTTGTCATATGTGGTCCTTTGTGTTGAGGTGCATTCTTTCCATACCTAATATGTTGAGGTGTTTTGTTTGTTTGTTTGTTTGTTTGTTTTATCATGAAGGGGTGTTGGATTTTGTCAAATGCTTTTTCTGCATCTATTGAGATTATCAAATTATTTTTGTCCTTCATTCTGTTAATGCAGTATGTCACATTTATTAATTTGTGTATGTTGAAGCGGCATCTTTTCAAATAATTTATACTTTACTTCACATAGTTCTTTGGTCAATACAGAAATTCCAGTGTGATTAGATCAATGTTTGTTTTGCATAAATTATTTCCCTAAACTGATTTTATTGGTTGTTCGGTGCTGATCTGTAGACCAGGCTCTATTTGCAGAGGCTCTGATTCAGTCTGTCCAGGAACCTGTATTTCTAACAACTTCTAATTCAGAGTTACAGCCAATTGGCATGAGCTTTTTGAAGGTATGGAATGAGTCTCTTTGCTTATTTTTCCCAGGGCATCTAGTACATGACCAGGTGGCTATTCAGTAATTGATACTCATTTATCTTCCTGAGATTTACTAGTCTAACATGTTACATGCAGAATAGAATAAGCTATGTTAAGGAAACACGCAATGGTAGATACCATTCCACTGGTCTGCCCATCCTAGAAAACTAGAATATTTATATTTTAATTTTTAGTCTTTTATCTTTTAATTACACAATAATATAGGTTTATCATAGTTTAAAAATCACATAGGCAATAAATTATCTCACATAAATCTTACACTCAAAGATAACCATATCGTGACTATGTTCTAGGCTATTAAGTAATTTTTATTAAAAATTCTGTTTATGGAATGTACAAATTACATTGAGCAAATGCAGCATAATTTAATGGATCAGAGGAGACACTTAGAATTTTTTCCTCCAACTTTTCTGTATTATTTTCAACTGCATCTCAGGCATATTTAAAGTTAATTCTTGAGCATACCCATGAAGATAAGTTCCTAGTTTCAATAAGATGAAAATTTTTAAAGTTTAGAGGCTATTGCCAAATTGCCGTCTAGTGGCAATAAAATCTGAAGTCTTTAAATCACAATTTTATAAAAACCATGCGTGATTTTTGAGAAGAGACTTCATACTCTCATGTGGAAAGATGAGTAGTAATTACCATTTTGGAATTGAGCATTGAGATATTCTACTACTCAGGGGTAGCATGAAGCTTTGTGACATGGTCACTTAATTTTGCTGGGGGATGATTTGCAGCAGCCTACTCTGCAAAGCAGGTACATAAGACTCAGGCATGTCCAGCACCTGCTCCTCAAGATGGTTTTGTAATGTATTATTTATTCTCCTGTTCACAAGAACTCCATGGTGTAACTAAAAAAAAGCAAAAACTACAGGGAAGATAGAAAATACAAATTTCATATATAATATGATATGTGGTGCCTTAACTAACATAATTCAGGAAAGAGCCAAATGTGTGTATCTATATTCTACTTGAAAATGTGGAAATTGCAGGATTGGCGCAGTGGCTCACGTCTGTAATCCCAGCACTTTGGGAGGCTGAGGCGGGCGAATCATGAGGTCAGGAGATAGAGACCATCCTGGCTAACACAGGTGAAACCCCGTCTCTACTAAAAATACAAAAAAAATTAGCTGGGCGTGGTGGTGAGCGCCTGTAGTCCCAGCTACTCGGGAGGCTGAGGCAGGAGAATGGCGTGAGTCAGGGAGGCGGAGCTTGCAGCCAGCCGAGATCCTGCCACTGCACTCCAGCCTGAGTGACAGAAAGAAAAAGAAAACGTAGAAATTATTGAAGGCACAGATTCCACATGAACATCGATAAATTCTGTTGTTTACAAACTTACTATGTAATAGCCTAATGTCTACATATAGCAAACTATAATATGTATTGGGTTTAAGTATAATTTCTTATTCTGTCTCCTTCCAAGAAAGTGGAAAAACTTTCTTAGAAGTGTGACTATATGGAAGGTGTTTGTTCAGATCTCGCTTTCCCTTTCTCTTCTGTTGTCCTCTCTGGAGCTCCCTTCTTGCTTCTCCTCTGTGGATCCTATACTTTTCTTCCTCCACCCTGCCTGTGATACTGTTCAATTCATTTTATTACGGCCCTTACATTTACATATTTTCACAGTCTATTTGCGATAGCTCTATGTTATTCTTGAGTACTAAAGCTTTGACCACAATGTTTTTAAGGAAAGCCTACTGTTTACTGTTTGGTGCTCCAAGAATGACTTTCTTTTGGTTTGCTGGGTCCTGTAGCTTTGTTGTCTAACACAAGGATTCTTGTGTTGTTAAATTAGTTTGTTTCTTTGATACTGTTTGTTCAGGATCTGAGTTGAAAACAGTACACCATTAGGCAAAAACATAGGCACTATGGTATTTCCCATTAACACCAACCGTTTTCAAAAAAGTATTTTATGCCCTAAAATAAGCAAAAATAAAAAGATTATTATTACCTACAGCTATCTCTACTCATTCTGGAACACTTGTTCTTTCAGTATAATGTCTGTAATAATGCTGCATTTTTATTGATTTTGTACAGTTGAGAAGTACACTGAAATGGAAAAAAGGAGTATCTATATCCACATTTTTAAAATATTTCTATATTTTAATAAATATCCCAAAGTTCAATACTTTTTCATAGGTTCAGAGTTTTAATACCAGTTTATCTAATTGGCAAAACAGATGCTCACAAAATTTTTTACTTATATATAAGGATTCCTTTAGAATTAATTGCAATTACTAGTGATGTTGTCCTGTTATGGAGAGTGTCAATTTAAAAGTGACTGGGCCCTCAGCAATTTAGAAGATAGAGTACTTAAGCTAAAGTTCATATTTTTTATTTACTTATTTTCAATTTTTTCATAAAGAAACAGACTTACTACAGACAAAATAGTTTCAGGTAGAAATTCCACTGTATAGACTCTATCCCTTACCATCCCTTAAGGTACATGGTCAACCACACTGAGGACCAGAGAGTGCAGGTGATTCAGCAAAAGCCATCAATATGCACATTATAATGCCTCGTTAACATGTAGAGTCGTTTCCTTTCTGAAAGATAACATAAAACTTATTTTAGGCTCAGTCCTTGTCGATTACTGTTTATTTTCATGGCATAGTTTTTTAAAAATTATTTTATTAAATTTAAATGAAAATCATATGAATATCCTTTTTTTCTCTAGTCCCATTTTCTTTTTCCTTTGTCCTACTTCTCCTACCCCTATCTCCACATATGTTTTTTTTTAAGGTTAATTGAATTGAACATTTACGTTTGGTCCTAAGGTACGGAAAACCGAGGATGCCCCACTGCTCAGCCATGTGAGGAGAATTGGTTTACCCCAGCACTGCATTTAACCAGCTCTTAAAGGGATTTTATTTGTTTGGTAAGGACCAAAGCTGGTGAATGAATCATGAGGGTCAATTTGGGTCACCAACTACTAAAAAATAGAGACACGTTCCTTCCTGCTTTTTAACTCCCCAAATTGGAAAGAAGAAAATCAGTTTTAGGCTGCAAATATTGAGTCAGGAAATATTTCTATTTGATTGCATTAAGAGATGAGGCCCAAATAATGTTCCCTTTTCCCATAACGTGTCTCACACACATTTCACATTCTTAACCTGAGAAAGATGTGAAAAGCAAGCTCATGCCATTTATTCACACTGTAAATTATTCGTGGACTTCCAAGTTGGTTGGGGAAAAGGTACAAGCAAAGAGGATACTGTGCTTATTCCAACCATACAATGGTAAATCAGAAAAGACATTCTGCCGGATTCTTATGGGACTTATTAACTAAATAGTGTTTATCTTCCCTTCCTGGCTAACCTACTCAGAGCAAGTAATGAGCTCAGAGGAAATAAAGCAAATACTGAGCCCTTTCCAATCCTTCCAACTGTTCTGCCACCCACCATTTCTTTGACTGTTGTTTTCTTAATTTTGTGTTTGTTTGACCTAAGGGCACTAACTGAACTGAGCAAGGGCTTCCAGGAGATGGCTTGGGACAAGCAAAGCAGGTTTCTTTGTTTCTCATGTACAGAGATGCATGTCAATCAACCATTGCCTCAGTTAAACATATAACATTCATGTTACAAAGAATCTCAATTTCACATCCATCAGTCTGTTACTGGTCAGAAAAGCTGCATGTTTGGGAAAAATATTTACCATGAGGTCCATCTATGATCTTCAGTAGGTTCCTCACAGTGAGTGATCTCTACTTTCTCTTCTGCTACAATTCCGTGAAAGAATGCTGCTGTTCTTCTTAATATAGCAGACAATTATAACAGGGCAAGAGGATTGTTTCATTTAACACCACCAGCAAAGCCAGATTGCAGGGAGGATCAAAGACATTACCTCTTACTAGGAATCAAATCATAATTTTCAGTTATCAGAAATGTTTTTAATTTTGATAAAAATAATACCAATGACTAATGATTATTTCATGAAAATGCCTAATACTTTTGTTTATTGTGGAGAATCATGATGCTTAATATAAAACTTCTGTGACATCCAAAGAATAGGGAGAGGGGATTAGGGAAGGGAAGGATGAATAGATGGCTGGAGGTTGAGGCATAACAAATGGGGAAGATTATGAGTGCCAGTTTTTCTAAGAAGTAATATGTGACTAGGAAAAGGAAGGAAGTCACCTAGATTCTTCCAAGTCTGCCAGCTTTTCCCCAGGCCTTCTCACCCCACTGGCAATTTAAACAGGCAATGGAGAAATTGAACCATACTACTGTCATGACCCAGCCTCGGTAAATTCATTTCTAACGCAAACTGATAACTCATTTCTCCAGAACTGAGTTTATTTGGATTGATGGATTCCAAGTAGAGAAAGAGCTTCACTTTAAGAAAGCCCCTATGTTGTTCAGAGTTGTTAAGGTCATACATACAAACACTGAAGGACTTTGTTTTTATTTGTATTTGATTTGGAGACAAGGTCTCTCTCTGTTACCCAGGCTGGAGTGCAATGGCATATGCATAGCTTACTACAGCCTCTATTCTTGGGTTCAAGCAATCCACCTACCTCAGCTTCCCAAGTAGATAGGACTACACGTGCACCACCATGCTCTGCTAATTAAAAAAAAAACAAAATCTGTAGAGATGGAGCTTTGCTGTTATCCAAGCTTGTCTCAAACTCCTGGCCTCAAGCAGTCCTCCTGCTTCAGCCTCCCAAAGCACTAGGATTACAAGTGTCAGTCACTGTCCCTGACCTCACTGTAGAACTTTATAATTGGTTATCTCCTTTACCCAGGTGTACATAGTATTAGTGAAATAAAATACATTAAATTAAAGCCCTTTTTAATTTTTTGGTATACTATGGAATTAGGCATATTTGAAAGTACTTCTCAAATGACATTGTAAACATAGGCAAATTATTATAATTTTCTTCCAGTAGCAATAAGTCTGAACATAAAATCTTCTTCCATTGTCTTATACAAAATGAAGCTTCAAAGAATCAAGAGCATTTAATTTTTTTCATACATAGGCCTTCTCAACTGGGATCTTGCCCCAGAGAAGAGAAAAAAGCGACACAGAAACCTTCAGCATTAAGACACAGTATTGTAACTAAGGAAGAGCATAATGTTGATAGTGGCTTTTTCTAAGGTATAAAATGATGAATTTTTAAGATACTTTTCCTTATTTTTCATATTTTCTATAATAAACATATACCACTTCTATCATTTAAAATAACTATTATGTTTTTAAAATGAAGGTTTTCTTTCTGCTTTCTGTCAGGCTGGAGGTAAAAGAAACAGAGATGAAGCGATAATAATTCTAACAGAAATATTACAGCCTTTACAACTTACATTCATACAGTTATACATTAAGAGACCGAAAAAGGCAGTTTCTTTTACTGCTTATTCTAGCAGTGATGAAACTCAGGCTCAAGTATTCGAGTGACTTGTTTGAGGTCACACAGTGCATAAATGGTTGCACCTGAACTGAAATATGAGTTGTCCAACTCTTGTCAGTGCATGCTCCATCACATCACCCTGAGTGAGTAATGAGGATGCGATTGTACCCTTCAAGCATCCCTCAAGGGTTTATCTTTGCATGCTGGAGCTAATAATAATAGTGAGCATTTACATAGTCCACACTAGGTACCAAGCTCTGCTTTAAGTGCTTTAAAAATAATAACTCATTTCATCCATACAACAACCTTATGGAGTAGATACCATTACTATCATTCTGCTTTACATATATGGAAACTGAGGTTACATAACTAGGCCTTAGGTCACTCAGCTAGTGGTAACACTGGGATACAAGCAGACTGACCTCAGAGCCCATGCTTCATCATCACATTAAGTAGCCTGCTGATCTGTGTTTATGTATTATGTTAACAGGAAAGGATTGTTCTCCTTCAGCCCAAGGTAAGCCACAAGGCAGATTACTGGAAATAGTCTACAAAAACTGAAGGGAGTAGCATCATTTTCCCAAGGAATTGCTTTTCCTTTGTACTTCTTTATCATTAGAGCCCAGTTTGGACAAATTCTTTTCTACTCTGAGCCTTAGTCACTGTTTGGCTCATTTCATGAAGGAAACTGATGGTAGAGGCAAGAGTACACTGCTCAGCAGACCCTTTGTCCAAGGATAATTTCATTGACCTCCACCATTGTTTGCCTGTTAAACTGTGGCTTACAACATTTCAGGGAGCAAAGGCAAAATGTTCCACTTGTTCTGGGGTGAAACTTTCCATTTCAAAGAAATAGATTCCAGCAGGAGTAAGGCTACCTGGAAGCAAAGGGTTTGTTATGGGGTTATCATAAAATAGAAAACCAAAAACTCAATCTGGAACATGACCCCTTCGTTGTACACACACATTGCACCTGGCCTGCTGTACAATGTGGATCACTGGCAGAGACTGTGTTCACACATGGAACACAGAAGAGAGCTACTCTAAGAAGAAAAAGTCAGGAAAACTAGATTCTTTTCTTTTTTTCTTATTCAAATTGTGATAAAATATACATAACAACACTTATCATTTTAACCAATTTTTTTCTTTGTGAGATGGAGTCTCTGTTGCCGAGGCTGAAGTATAGTAGCACGATCTCAGCTGCTCTGCCTCTCAGGTTCAAGTGATTTTCCTGCCTCAGCCACCCAAGTACCTGGGACTAGAGGTGTGCACCACCAGGCCTGGCTAATTTTTGTGTTTTTAGTAGAGATGGCATTTCACCATGTTGGCCAGGCTGGTCTTGAACCCCTGAACTCAGGTGATCCACCTGGCTCTGCCCCCCAAAGTGCTAGGATTACAGGTGTGAGCCACCGCACCTGCCCATTGTCACCATTTTTAAGTGTATAGTTTAGTGGCATTAAGTACCTTCACATTGTTGTGCAACCATCACCACCATCTATATCCAGAACTTTTTAACTTCCCAAATACAAACTCTGTACCCCTTAAACAATAACCCCCCATTCTTCCCTCCTGCAGCCCCTGGCAATCACTATTCCACTTTCTGTCTCTGTGAATTTGACTGCTTTTGGTAGCTCACATAAGTAGTATCACGCAGAAGTTTTCCTTTTGGGGCTGGCTTATTTCACTCAGCATAATGTCTTTAAGTTTATCCATGTGTAACATGTGTCATAGTTCCCCTCCTTCGTTAGGCTGAATAGTATGCCATGGTATGTATGTATATACTGCATTTTGTCCATTTGTTGGTTAGTGGACACTTGGGTGGCTTCCATCATTTGACTATTGTGAATAATGGTGCCATGAGTATGATGTAAAAATATCTGTCCAAGTCCCTGCTTTCATTTCTTTTGGATGCATGCCTAGAAGTGGAATTGCTGGATCATATGATAATTCTATTTTAATTTTTTGAAGAACTGCCATTGTGCTTTCCATAGTGGCTGCACCATTTTATAAGTAATAGATTTTAAAGCCAACGAATGAGTTCAGTTTGTCTACCCTCCTTCTACTCCCTCAAAAAGACCAAGTGCCTCAGAGGTGCTGGTAGCTGCTAACAATGCGATTTCCAATTATACTATCTGTCTGTTCAGCCCAACCCAGTCTACACTACAGTCTTTCTCCCCTTACCTCAGTAAGTCACAATTTCACAAATGCTACAGAACTTGTAAAACCCTGAAACCTGGATCATAGCCTTTCCCTGCCAAAATTATGCTATCAAAATTTCCAAGCCACCCAAGTGCCACATTTGAGCCATGTTAATTAGGGAAGAAGACTATCCCCAATGACCTTTCAAGCTACTCTATGGCACATCGATTATTATTGAACATCTAGCTTCTATTTCACTATTTTATAGTAGAGGTGAAAATATTCACCTCAGAAAGCATGGTGTGCAGCTGTTTTACAACATCATAGTAAGAAATATCTTGAACTCTTTAGTAGGTGAACCCATGTCTTACTCACCCGTGACTCTACTGCAAGCCTAGCATGGTGCCTTGCACAGTGTTTAAGTCACTGATAAATTCAGATAGCATGTCCCAAACCTGAACAATTCACCTTATCACCCTCGATGACTTTTGCTGTGTCCACATGTCAACCAATTTTTTTACTTAAGTTAACATATATAGTAAGAAAAGTTTGTATTATCAATACAGATGAAGGATCGATATTCCTTGCTATAAATAAACCAAATACACTTATAAGAAAATAAATTAATTTGTGTCATACCTATAATTACTTTCTATCCACCAATAGAATTTCTGTACTGGCTTATTTCATATATAACTCTGAATCTATTGATCTCCTCAAAAAAAAATAGTACATTAGTAAATATTTTGAGAAGATAATTAAAAATAAAGGCCGAATCAGAATAAAGAATTTGATGTTAAAATGTTAGCAGTGATCATTTTTGTGATATAATTATGGATAATTATATTTTATGGTCTTAAAGGAAACAGGTGATTTGTATAAATAGAATATGTATATAGATATATGTATTATATCTAGTTGATAGAGACAATGGCTAAAGGTAAAAAGGCAAAAAGTGGCAAACCCTAATAGCCAGTTCCATCAAATTGACACTAGAGATTAGTGGGGTAATAACTGTTGCAGCCAGATCATCCTCACATCTGGTGACAAAAAATGCAGCAGTGGAATGGTATAAAGAGAATGCAGACATCAGCAATTTGCAGCAAAAAGATAAATGTGTGAGAAATGACAGCCTGCCCAGCATAGGCATCTTCAGAAAAGCTCCCCTACATGTTTCATCAATGAAATGGACTAATGGAGGATCCACAGTGTGCAGAACAATAAATAAGGGATAATTTGTAATACAAAGAATATAAATCACTGTTCTTGTCCCATGGTCTCTAATAATCTAGAAGAGATGGCCATGAAAACCAAAATTATATTGCAAATCACAGTGCTGCAAAAGCTGAATGCATATACAGACATATGTAACATTCTGTAGGTATGGAAAAGGAAGTGAGAAAAGAGCAGAGAAGCAACTGGGTAAGATTTCTGCAATTAAATTTTGAAAGCAAATGGATATTGACAATCGGAGTCAAAGGTATGAAAAGAGTCTTTTTTTGTTTTCAAAGGATAAATATTCATTTCTTCAAGACCAAGAAGAGGAAGTATCATCTAGAACCTGGAGCACTCCATTTCTCTAGTTAGAACTGGGTAGTGCTGGGGGAATACGGGGTTGAATGGATTGCCAAGGAAGGGAAAGTGAGTCAGTGGCAGTCACGGAGGCCTGGAGTCTCACGTCATGCTAGCAAGTTAAAAGAGGGTACCAGTGCCAGCTGGTCACACTCCTCTGAGGCCTGGTCTGTCCCTAAGCTGTCTCACTTCCTGACATCCCTTTCCAGCTGGGCTATTTCCTGGGCTGTTGCAGACATCCCCCTTCACACTCCCTTCACAGCTGTGGTTTGGCGCTCTCTGCAAGAGTCCCAATGCCGAAAGTGCCCTCCAGGCTTGTGTTCTGAAAGCAAAGGCCTGCCCATTTCCACTACAGAATTTACCCACAGAGACAGACGGAGGCAGCTTTTTTTAGATGGTCAAAGCAAATTGGCCTGCATGAATGACATTGAAGTCGTGTGGTAATAATCAGATCTGGTGTCTGGGACACCCAGCGGCACCAGCATAGGTTGTAAGTAGCTGAGAACTTTTCCTGCTGCATCATAGAAGCTGTTGTCTTAAGAAATGGAAGCATTTGAAGGATGAATGAAAACTCCTCCTCATACAGGATGTTTGGCTGTGGCTGCAGGGAAGAGTCAAGTTGAAGTTATACAACAAACAATTGTTTTTATGCTGAGCCAAGGAAGTGACTATGATTCTCCATACCTAGGTAGTGCTTAAGCAGGGGTCTGAAAACTGGCCTGAGAGCCAAACCCAGCCCTCTTGCTGTTTTCCTATACCCTGTAAGTTCAGAATGGCTTCTCCATTATTAAGAAGTTGAAAAAAATAAAAAATATTTTATCACACGTTAAAATTATATGATATTCAAATTTCAATACCCACAAATAAAGCTTTCTTGGAATACTGCTATGCCTATTGACTTACGTGTTATCTCTGGTTTCAAGCTTCAAATGCGGAGTTGAGTAGTTATAGCTGAGACCTCATGAGGCTTTACTTACAAACCTTTTCAATCCCTATGCTAAAGCAGTGGCCAGTGTGACCAAAGATAGGGCAAAGTGAATTAATAGTGGATGGGAAACTTTTTAAAATGAGGACATAGATTTTTTTTTTTTTTTCCTAACCTGCATTTTTAAATGTTCCAGCATTCTTGGTTGCAGAATACACCACCCTGAGAAACAGGTATATGTGGAGCTTAGCATTAATGCTTAAAACAACACTTAGATTTCTGTTTTTAAAACTTTGATTCTCCCATCTCCCACCCTCTCCCTTCCCTGGCACCCCCTTCCAATACAAGCATAGGAAAAAACGATGGGCAGACCACTCAGGTAGCTCAGAAGATCTCAGCGATGTGCTGGTGCTCACAGAGGCTCATTGGCAGTGGAGGAAGTACAAGGGCAGTGAATTGCAGGCCCCCCACGATGGACCCCAAAGAAGGATGAACTGAAACAATTTTACGGAAATGTATTCAGTATGCACAGATGACAACATGCCAGCAAGTCATTTCAGTATAGTATTCTAATTATAGACACCACTCTCAAAGTTTACACAAGCTATATAGTATGGTCCCTTTTATAGAGTGTGGTTTAAATTGGCCACTTAAAAACCAGAGAGGTCACTTTAGGTTAACTAGTACAATTGGTAGCTCAAAGAAACACTGTACTTCACTCAACTTAGAGGACTAAGACATCATTTTTCCTTAGGTTCTGAGGATTCCTCCAGGCCAGACAGCTGGAATGAGCAGTTTAAAAATGAACATTGTGTTAATAAAAAAATAAACAGATGTTTTGTCACAAAGAAGTTATATAAAGAAATCCAGTTTCTGAAGGAAGCAAGCTGAAGTAGAGGTGTGTTGAATGGGAATGTGGCAGTAATATGCACTTGGGTTATAGGTGGAGGAAAAAGGAAGAGCAGACAAGAAATTTCTCAACATGTCCTTTAAAGACATTCTGGTATATTGAGTGTGATTACTCATGTTTAGGCACAAACTCAGCCAATCAAGGTAGAGAAAGGACATGACTCAGAGGGTAGTAACTATTTAAACTATTTAAAATACGCATATGATGACAAGTCTCGATCAACATGTCTGATTCTTCCACTTGCCGAAGGTAATATGGTACCTTGAAAAAGGCATAAGCTATTAAAGTATATTAAGAGTTTTATCCGAGTAGATATGAGCAAATAAAGTTATCATAAAAGCTACCGTGAAGACAAGAGTCTAACCCATTGCTTGAGTTAAGACAGGCTTCTTTGTAATGATAAAGTGATTTGGCCGTGAGCTACAGAGAACTCAAACCCAAGGAATGAAGAATTGGAAAGGAAGCTAGAGGAGTGTTTCCAGAAAGGTCCAGGGCTTACATATTCCCTAGTTGATTATGAGTATGTAATTTGTTGTAGGTAAATTTAGAAGAAGGAGCAAATATGCAGTTTCTTTATTTTTCTCTTTGTGAACATTGCAAGCTCTCAGAATGCCAGATGATAGAAACTTGATCTCAGGCAATTTCTAACCTCACCCACCCACCAGACCTAGTATTTAGTACCTGGAGCTGTAGTACCTAGAGCTAGATTTTCATAGCACCAAAGTATTTTGAGGAGAGCAGGGAGGATTGTATTATATTTCTAATAGAAAGGGCTATTCACATCTACCAGCAGTCTCGTTGAATTTAGTGCTACTTTCATTGATAGCAGGATTTTCTGCTACTTCTCTTCCACACTGAGGCTGCAGATATTTTGCTGGGGCTGCCTCTGAAAGCCCTCATCAACTCCTAGCTGCTCTTGAATGCAGTGGAACCATTCTATCACTTCTACTCCAAGCCTAGATGCAGGGGACTCTGTGGGACAGCTCAAGCCCTTCATCCTAGATGCAGCACAGTCATTTCCAGGCTCACTTAGGAAAGAGGACACAGTTTTCTTCCGCTTTCAGGTCTCCCAAATCTTTCTGCTATTCCCTCCCATAGGTATTTAACTCTGAGACAGAGGCAAAGTACTGTAGTTCTTTGGAAGGTTCTGTTTCCCTCGGACTCTTTTCTTTCCCAACTCAAGTTGTTGTTCTCTATAGAGAGATCAAGGGCACAGAGAACACGAGCTTCCACTTACTCCTCTGATTTTCTTCTTACTGATCTTTTGTCTTATGGTCATGGCTAGACTTTTGAATTCAAAAGTGAGAAATTTGATTATGTTATAATCTACATTCTTGTGTGAATTTCTAAAGTCTAGCTGCTGCCTCAATTAGAGAACGTCAGGATTTAAAATATTATCTCGCTATTAATTTATTATCCCTGGGCAAACTTCACCATATCATAATCAAATATCCAATATTTTGTTTAGTTACTTGATATTAGAGAAGAAAGTTTTTTAAACTTACAGATACAGTAAGAAGTGATTTCTTCAACCAAAATGTTTTAGTGACACTCTTTTATAATTCTAATATATGTACACCTAAGTCCCTGGGCATCTTCTTGTAACCATTGTTAAAACTGCATCGACAGAATGGTTATGTGGACCCTGTTAGAATCCGTGCACTTTCTTTGTTTTGAGCCCATTTTCTTTTCCTTAGGTATCTCGAGAGTCTTCAAACACCCGTATTACGCTGATGTCTTTTAAGGTGATTCAACTCAGCACATAAGTGAGAAACAATGAATATTTTTGACTGAAATGCTGTACTTTGCCTTGATCTAACAATTAATTGAGCTTCTAAACTTGACAGCACATAATCCAGCTATTTGCCTTTAGTTGAAAAATGAACAAATAAAAATATGAAAAATGTAATTACTCCCCACTTTGATTTTAAGTTGCTTTGTTCTGAGTCTCTTACTTGGCATTGAACCTGTTTCTGTTGGGAATGAGCAGGATAGAGAACTTTAAAGGGCAGGTCATAGGAACAAATTTGTCTCCATTATTAAATGTTTGAATATTCTTCAGAATCAACAAAGCACTACAGGTTGAAACAGCATGTCTTTAACAAGTTCAGGGGTGAAAGTCTGAGTGCTAGCCTTCTATTTAAAGAAAAAAATGATACCTTTACACTTTCCAGGTAGGAATATGCTGAAAGAATATACAATTAAACACCCCTTGTTATAGATATGTCCTAGTCATATATGCTCAACTTGCTAAAGTGCAGTTTTTCCAGATTTAAGCCTTCTATTTGAGTCAAAAGAAAATCAATCCAGCACTTTTTTTCCCACAAAGTGAAAGCCAAAACAGATGGGTTTCCTTCATTATTACTATGTTAATATAATTAAATAAAAGGTAATGAGAGATTATATATTTTCTTTCCAAGCCTTTAGTTTTTGGTATTTGTTACCATATCTGTCTTTACAACCTCTCTACAAAGTAGAAAAGATAGGGTATTATTAACTACATTTCAAGGTAATAATATCTTACCTATGTATAATATGTTGCAGTTTATAAAACATACCTTATGGTGTTTTGGTTCTGACCCACACAGTACCCCATGATATATGTGAGTCAATCAGATACAATTTTCTTTAATTTACACGTGGAGAGACTGGAATTCAGAAGGGGAGAATGTCTGTCTCTGTCCTGCACTTAGAAAATGGAAGAGATGACTTTGTCAGGCCTATGACTTTACTGAGACACAGAACGACTGGGTGAGAATAAGTTTATATCTCATAAGAATGCCCTCCAATAGTCTTTATTTTTTCCCTTAGAGCTTTACTTTATTTTTCTGGGGTTACATTGTTTCAAGTCATTCTTTTGTGAAACATGCTGGGAAGTACTTCCTAGACCTGATGTACTTGTAACATCCCCATTTGTCCCATTCTCCACAGAATTCTAGGGGGTTGTTGGATTTGAGGATTATTTTCTTATATGGTTTTACGTTTTGAAAGCCTTGCTTCAACTCTCAAAGGATGTTGTTAAATACAGAATAAATATTGAATTGTCTCTCTATCCTCACAGTCTTCATGGTGGCAAATAAAAGTTTCTCTGAAAGGGTTTGCTCCCTGAAGACCCACAAGTGGTGGTTAGAAAGTGTCCACAAATTAAAGGCAATGAAAGATCACTAACCACAAGTAATAGATGTTATTTTAAAAATGCAAAGTACATAAAATAGCTTTTATATGCTCGTATATTCTGTAGCCACTCTAACCAGGTGGCTGCTGTATAAGTATTTTCCCAATTTTGAGCAGTTTTACACATACAGAGATGCTTTCATAAAAGCAATCTGTGTAGGATAAATATTAGCCATAGTTACATGATTTCTTTTAGCTTCTAACAGTAGAACAGTGTTAATCTGTGAGAAAAAAAAGAAACTTTTAATCGCTTAAAATATCCGACATCGGTAATCATTCTGAAAGACTTTTCTGATGTTAATAAAAGGAAAAAGAAGAGAAATTAAAAAATCCCAACATTGATTCAGCATTAAAAATCACTTCACTACGTAGGAGACATGAATATATAACTTCCAATAATCCACAGTTCTTCTCTCCATTTGAAAATCATCAAGTCTATAATGAGTACCCACTGGATATCTCATAATCATTTTAGGTGAGGTCAAGATTGATATGGCAGAAATCCTAGTCAGTGCCAGAGTAGGATTCTGGAGGCTGGGTATTCTCAAAATAGTTGAAGAAAGACAGAAACTAATATTTGCTTATTTTCTCCACTAAGAATGTTTGCCTACCTCCTTTCTACCTAATGAAAACCAAGTACATCTTTCAAGGCTCATTTCAGGAACTGTTCTGCTGAAATCTGCTGCTGTGTTCAGTTCTGTTGATACTGTATCTCATCTGTATTTTCTGATATCCATCTCTTTCTCAGTCTGCATTAACAATGTTCTAGCTTAAGCTTTTATTATTCTTTGCCAGAGCTTAGCAATAGCATCCTAACTTTTTCCTGCCTTCAGTCTGTCTCTCCACTAATTCCATCTGCAAATATATAGCTTAATCTTCCTAAAGAGCCTCTTAAAAATATGTTCATTTTCTGTTGAGGATTTTTTCACTGGCTGCCCTTTACCTACCAAATAATGTAATAATCATTAAATCTTGCATTTCACAGTCTTCTATGGGCTGGAGCAACTTGCCTTTTCATGACCAACAATCTCTCATGCATGCTATGCGGCAACAGAACACAGCAATTTCTATATCTTTACAGACCTTGAGCTTTTACGAACCTTTCCAGTTCCTTGCTTTCCTCCTCACATCCAAGTCTTATCTAATATTCGAAGCCCCATTTGAAGGTCAACCTTCTGGATACATATTCTGAAACCCAATTCCAATATATCTTCCCATGTTCCAATATCCATCACTTTTTGCCACAGTGCTTTTGTGTGTGTGCAAGAGAATCACTATGATTTCAATGGTCAAATTTCCTGAGATTTAATTCCTGGTTATTTATATGACCCTGAGCAAGGACTAATCCTTGCTGCCTCAATAGTGTGGGGAGGGGGAAGACTAATAGTATGAACTTCAAAGCTTGTTGTGCCGATTACAAATTAATATATGTGAATGTTCTTAGTAAGTGCCCAATAAGTATTAGCTATTATTATGTACGTCTTCTCTCTCATAACACTAAGGAACTTTGGGATGGGACTTCAGGCTACACATCACTGTGTCTCACCATGGTGATGGAACATATCCTGGTGTTCAACACACATATGTTGGATAAACATACTTGTTTATGAAGTCCCTTTCTATCCCTTTCAGTTTCTTAGATAATACCCAGACACCCATAAAGGACTGTAGTTTATTGATGATCAAGGCAGCTTTCCCTCTTAGGATTTAGATGGGATGATTAATTGGAGTTGAGTTGTATGAGAACGATTATTCCCCATAAAAATACGTCCCCATTCTTGACGACCATGGAACAGGTAATCTGTATCCATTCTGTTTCTCCAAAGGGTTGAAACATTGGTGGTAAGGAGACACAGGAGCAGAGACATGAACAGCAGGTCCAGAGAAATTTACATTTCAAGGGTCATTTCCCTGCATTTTCCTACACTCGCGTTTACCGTTCTCTTAAAAATACTCTGAGGCAGGGTGCCGTGGCTCATGCCTATAACCCCAGCACTTTGGGAGGCCAAGGCAGATGGATCACCTGAAGTCAGGAGTTCAAGACCAGCCTGGTCAACATGACAAAACCCCATCTCTATTAAAAATACAAAAACTAGCCAGGCGTGGTGGTGCATGCTTGTAATACCAAATACTTGGTAGGCTGGGGCAGGAGATTTGCTTGAACCCAGGAGGTGGAGGTTACAGTGAGCTGAGATCATGCCACTGCGCTCCAGCCTGGGGGACAGAGCAGGACTCTGTCCCCCCAAAAAAACAAAACAAAATAAAAAAACCTGAGTAATATCCATTCCTGAATAGGAAAAATTAGCAACTAATAAGCTGTGTGCCTTACTAGGACCCTCAACACGTTAAGGAAACTCTGTCCACCATTTATTTGACTATGAGCCTTTTAGGAAATAGGATGCTGACTCTGAATTGTGCATTGAAATTCATTAAAAGGATTGGCTGCAGAATCAGAAAGTTAACATTTAGAAACATATGGTATTTATTTAGGGGATTCTTAGACTCTGATGCATAACATTAATCTAAGCACAGACAGAAGGAAAAGTACCATTTCTCCAAATGGCATTAATGTCTAAATACCAGCTTTATAAATACTGAATTACTCACAAACCTGGAATATGCGTATTTTTTCAAGAGTACCTATGTTTAGCATCTAAAGTTTCAGAAGAAAGGATATTTATCATGGATACATTTTTGTAACATCTGTGATTCCATGTATGTGTATGCTAAGTTAGAGGGACTTCAGTTTTTACTAAAATTAAGATTTTTCTTTTGCATTGATAATTTGTGTGTTCCCATGTGAAAAAGAAGAGTTTCCTTAGCCTGATCTTCAGCCTCTATCATTAACAATTATAGATATCAAAGTAGAAAAAAGAGCTACCATTTGCTGAGTGTAATCTGTATTGCAATACTCAAAATAAGCCCACAAGGCAGGCATTATTATTTCTGTGTAAAAGGTGAGGAAATGGAGGCTCAGTGTAGCTCAGTGGTTTGTCAAAAGTCATGCCATTAGCTAGCAGGAGGGCCAAGACTCAAATTCACATCATTCTAATCACAAAGAGGCTTCACCTATGGCTAGTTCATAATAAATTTAGATTTACAAAGTTTTATAAGTTTTGCTTATAATGGTTGCTGTACTTATAAAAACATACAGTTTTGTTACTTTCTAAGCACATTGGTCTAACTTTTGGTTCCATAGCCAGGTGCTCAAGACTGCAGCCAACTACTAAATAGGGGCAATTAATTGAAAGGGTCTTCTGCAATAGCTTCCTGGGGACTCAGGTATCAATCTACCAATTAGCCTATACACGTTTCTACCACGTGCTAATAAATCTACCTAATTAGCCTATACACGTGTTTCCTGATGCTGGACCCCTTTCTCTTTCCATACTTTCTTCAATAAGATTGTGTTCTTAGATAGGTCCAGGGATGGGCACCCCAATCTTAGTCAAGGTAGCAAAAAAAGACATTAACAGGGAGGGTTTTCTAGACTTGCTTAACACTCCTAATGGAGAGGTACCTTCTCTTCATTTCTTTAAAGATCCTTCTCATGAGTCAAAAATATCATGAAAAATAGTTTAAATGCTCTGAGGAGAAAAGCAGTCAGAGTTGAGGACATGTAATCCAGGTTATAAAAGAAATGGTTGTGCACCTATGTTCGTGGCTGCATTATTCACAATCGCCAGGAGGCGGAAGCAACCCATGTGTCTGTCATGAGATGAATGGATAAACAGTATGTGGTGTATATTTAATACATGCAATGGAATATTATTCAGCCTTGAAAAAGAAAGAAATTCTGACTTGTGATACAATATGTATAAACCTTGGGGACATTACAGTCATGAAATAAGTCAGTCACAAAAAGATAAATACTGTTTAATTCCACTTATATGAGGTAACTAGAACCATCAAATTCATAGAAACAGAAAACAGAATGGTGGTTGCCAGAGACTAGTGTGAAGAAAAAGTGAGGAGCTATTGCTTAATGTGTATAGAGTTTCAGTTTTGCAAAATTAAAGTTTCTGGTGATTTGTCTTACAGCAATGTGAATATATTTACCATTACTGAACTCTACACTTAAAAATGATTAAGATGGCACATTTTATGCTGTGTATATTTAACAACAATACAAAAGGTTAATGGTAAATGTATGAGAAATGTGGTTATGGGAAATTTGTAAGTTTTGAGTGTGTGAGGAATGAAGACATTTGGAGAACGTAGAATGACAGAAAAGAATGGTACCAACTACTCATTCCGAAATGATTTCCCACCTTACCCTGGTACCTATTCTTAATTCTCTGGTTTGACGCACAAGCAAGAAAAGATACCTATCTAAACATTTAGGATTTCACACCATTCATTGACATTAATTACTTGGGTAATTTTCATAATCCTTTACACTATTTAAAAAAATTTAAAAGTCCAGTCAGACAGATAGCTTTCTCTCAATTAAATTTCAATTAAATAAGTCAAATAGTTTTCTTTTAATTAACACTAAATTACATCCTATTAATCGAGTATATTCTGCTATTGGAATGTTGTTGCATTTATTAAGTATTTTATTGAAAAATATTTCAATAATATAATTAAGTTTCTTTCATATTTTATGAGATAAATATTTGCTAGTCTATTGTGTATCCAACAGAGATATAGAATGACATATAGGCATAGAAATTCAACCAGACGTTCAGGCCTGGCTTTGAGTCGTAGCTCTCCTGATTAACCCTGAAAAGCAAGCTAAAATTTCCAGGTCTCAGTTTATCTTTCAGCAGTATGAAATAATTAGTCTAGGCCAGGTGCAGTGGCTCACACTTGTAATCCCAGCGCTTTGGGAGGCTGAGGCAGGAGGATCACTTGAGGCCAGGAGTTCAAGAACAGCCTGGGCAACATAGGGAGACCCTATCTCTACAAGTTTTCTTTTTTAATTAGCCAGGCATGGTGGTGCACATCTGCAGTCCCAGCTACTTGGGAGGCTGCGTTGGGAGAATTGCTTGAGCCTGGGAGGTCGAGGTTACAATGAGCTGTGATCATTCCATTGCACTCCAGCCTGGTTGACAGAGATCTTGTCTTAAAAAGAATAGTCTAAAGCAGGGTCAGCAAACTTTTTCTATGAGGACAAAATAGCAAATATTTTAGTCCTTTTAAACATTGTGGGAAGAAGCAAAATGAAGGATAATGAGAGAAAACAAATCTCCACCATTTTCTAAATACAAAATTCAAAATATAATAATTACTATTTTTTTGTAATCCATGTTTACTAATGAGAGGAATAAAATTTCCTCTCAACGCCATGCTTCCAGAATGTTCCTTCTCAGCCTCTTTGGCTGGACTCCTCTGTTCAATTTCTAGATGTTGGTATGTTCCAGAATCCTCATTTCTCTTCCAACTAGATTTTCTCCTTGCATTAGCTTATCTAGTTTCATGGTTTTAAAAATCATTTATGTGTTATGACTTTCAAATTTGTATAACTATAGTTGACCTCTATACTGTAGGGCATATTTATGTAACCAATTGCCATTTTGTCATTTATTCCATGTGTAAGAGATACCTCAAATGAAATAATTCCTAAAATTGTTTCCTACCCTTATCTCTCTTTCAGTAAATGATACTTTCACCTACCTAGTGATTCAAGCTGAAAATCTAGGAGCCATCCTAGATCATTGCCTAAGCTCTCTCCAACAACCAATTTATCAGCATTTGCTTGAGTATTCTTTGTATAAGGAGAAAAAGCAATCAGAGTTGAGAAGCCGTATAGCTGTGTTCAACACAGAAATGACCAGAAGTATTCTGACTGCAAAGTAATTATAAATGTTATTAAGTCAGCCCCCTAAACAAATTTTCAACACATTCACTTCTCCTCATCTCTACTAATATCACTTAGTCCCAGCTACCATTACCTCTTACTTGTACTTCTGCTCTTGCTTCCTAAATGGTGTTTCTATTTACATTTTCAACTCCAACCCTTGCTGCACCCAGTCCATTCTCTACAGAGTGGTCAGAGTGATCATCTCAAAGCACAGTCAGACTTTGTCACCTCCTGCTTTTAAGTTTTTGCAAAGCTTCCCACTTTTTAATTTGACATATATTAGTATCTGATTAGCATGTTCCCAGTACTATTCTCATTGCTCGGGAGATGGCAGGGAATAGACAGACAAAAATCCCTGTCAAATGTAACTTACACTCTAATGAAGGGAAATAGATAATAAAAAAACCAAAGAAAAAAAAAAGTGAATCAGATAGCATGTTAAATAGTGATAAATGCTATGCAGAAAAATAAAGCAGGGAGTTAGGCAATGGGGATTTGGAGGCGTTACAACTTTCAATAGGGTTGTCAGCAAAGGCCTCATTGTGAAGATGCCTTTTCAGTAAAGACCTGAAGAAGGTGAGTCAGAAAGGAGGTGGAGTTTGAGGATAATAGCATTCCATGGAGCAGAAAGAGCAAGTGCACAGGAATAGCAAGAAGCAGACTGAGAGAGGTGAGGAGAATTCGAGATGACATTAGAGAGATGACAGAGTCTAGGTTAAGGAGGACCTTGTAGAGTCTGAGTATGGTGTTGAGCAGGGAAGAGACAGGCTCTGGCTTAGAGTTCAGAAGGAACACAGGCTACTGTGGTGAGGATTGTCTGAAGGGTAACAAAGGCCAAGATGGGGAGACTACTTAGAACTCTACTTTAGGTGAAATGTTAGAACTGGGTGACGCAAAAATGTGCTCAGCATCTGTGAGGAGGGGCAGAGAGGGATCAAGGGTGGATCCAGGGTTTTTAGTCTGATCAACTGAAAGTCTGGAACAGCCATTACTTAAAATGAAGAAGTCTGAGGGGAGAAAAGATTTGGGGGAGAATATCAAGAAACTTGATTTTGGATGGGTGCATTTGAGATGCAGATTGCACATCCAAGCCGAGATGCCAAGTAAGCAGTTGAATGTTTAAATGTGGATTTGAAAGGAGAGGTAGAGGCTGGAATATAATTTTGGTAGTCATTCTGTTACAGATGTTATTTGAAGCCGTGAGACTGAGTGAGATCATGGAGGAAGTGAATGTAAATAGAAAAGGGAAAAAGTCTGAAGATAGAGCCCTGAGATACTCCATTGTAAACTGGAAGATGAGGAAGAGCCGGCAAAGGAGACTGAGAAGGGGCAGCCAGTGAAGATGGAAGTAACCAGGAGAATGTGGTGTCTGAAAGCCAAGCAGCAAAGGGTTTCCACGAGGAAGGAGAAATTAACAAGGTCAAATGTTGTATATGGGTTGAGTAAAACTAGATACCTCCTAAATAGAGTATGTTCTAAATTTATTACCAGTACTTGAAATCACCTACAAATTGATCTCCTTTATGTCTATGCCTTCATCTCCTAATATCTCCTCCATTCGTCAGCATAGCCTCTCCCCCATTTTCCTCTCCAGCTTTCATCTGCTACCTTAGTCTCTCCCTTGTTCACTATCCCTTCTATAGACCAGCCCTTTGTTTTTTCATCATGTCTATATATTGTTCTATCTGTTGTTCCCACTGCCTAACTGTTCCTTTTACTTCATGATTACTTCCTATCATTACAGTTTCTTTTCATGACCACTCGGTCTACAGTACCAATTTTATTAAAGTTACTTCCATCTCCTTCCATTCACTCTTTATCCCACCACTTTGTTCTTTCACTTTATATAATTTTTGGCATCACAACATTTTCAGTTCATTGTTTTTCATCCCACATAACAACAAGGATCTAGACTGTCTTGTTCTCTGCACTGGGTCAGGCTAGAACAAGGTGTGCTATAGTACACAGTCAATTAATATTTACTGAATAAGCTAATTAATCTATATTTCAAAATTTTAACAAAATTATATGTAAGACATACCCAAACACTGGTAAATCATTCCAAATTGAGATGTGTAGAGGAAGAAATCTGAGAGGAATTTTTATTTGATTATGCTGGAAAGTATTTTTCTCAAGTGTTTTTCAACTTACATGTTGTGTAATTGAAAAACATTCCTCAATCCATTTGAGCATTTGGCAATCTCTTTGAGACATAGTTCATCTACCTTATTTCCACAGCCCCTCAAATACAACCTTGCAGTCACCTAAAATGGTGCTATATTATAACTTCATGTTACCTTTCATAGTTCCAGGAATCTGTAAAAGTAATAGCATCATCTTTATTCAGGTCTAGTGTACAGTGGACACACCTTAACTGTTTATTGAAAAGATGTTTAAATAAATGAATATTGAAATCTTTAATTAAGAGTAGCTGCTGAGGAACAGAAAACCAAACACCACATGTTCTCACTTATAAGTGGGAACTTAATGATGAGAACACATGGACACATTGGGGGAACAACACACACTGGGGCCTGGGGCAGGTGGGAGGGAGAACACCAGGAATAACAGCTAATGGGTGCAGGGCTCAATACCTGGTGATGGGTTGATCTGTGCAGCAAACTACTATGGCACACGTTTCCCTATGTAACAAACCTGCACATCCTGCACAGCTACCCCGAAACTTAAAATAAAAGTTGATTAAAAGAAAAAAAAAAAAGGTAGCTACTGAATTAGTCAAGTAAAATTTTCTTATTCATTCATTTCCTACCATCCTTCTCAAGAGAATTGTCTTCTAAGAGGTCCAAATGAACACAACTTATCATTGGAAGCTCTTTTTTAAAAATCGCTCTAATGAAATTCAGGGGATGAGTAGAAACGGGGTAGGGGCAGGCTTTGTGTTTGATAATTTGGTGTGCTCTTTCATCTTCCCTCTGCAGTCTTACGCTCATTGTTTGTTGCTGCTAAAGCAGTAAATGTTGTTTGTCTTCATTGCAAAACCAAGGATAGAAAACTTTGAAGTGTTTTCTGTTGCTTAATGTCACCTACTGTTCCTGTCAGCAAACTGAGATAAACCTGATGGACTGAGGTGTCTGGTCTAATTCCTTTATTGACACATAGTCCTGTCTTCAAACACCAGTGTAAATGAATAAGTACTGAGATAGTAATGTGTCAGTAATAGGCTGCCAGATAAATGCCATTGTTTACGTACTGATCCCTGCTTCCTAAGGCCCAAACAGCTCAAAAATCTTACAAATTAGCACCTCGCTGAGATCAAAGAATTGTCTTTTCTTTCTGCAATTACCTACTTGGAGAGCAGTGCAAGCAGATGAGACGAGTTTAAGCTGTCTCTCTCTAGCCCAAATCTTTCTTTTAAAGAGAACAAATGGTGGAATTATACACTGTTTCAGGAAAAGGCAGTTAAGAATAAGAGATTTTACTTTATTTTGCCATGCAAGAACAAGGGGATTTTTAATTTTTATGTTAATCCACCATTCAATTCCCGTTATAATTATTTTACTGAGAATTCAGTGGAAAGAGCCATGTTCATCCTTAACAACCACCTTTTGGGATCAGATTTAACTTCAAATTACAAAAATAAAAATCGTTTTGAATTCAGTGATACCATAGTACCCACACTTCAAACAGAAAGTATGAGAAGAATAAATACTTTCTGAAGGAGTAAAAATTTAGACAACAAATCTTCTAATTTCATTTTTGGCATATCTTAAACAGAAAAGTACACCATTAGTCTCTCTTAATTTGAAAAAAAAAAAAGATATAATTTTATGACTTTCCTTGCTTACCAAGTTCGTTGCCCTGAAGCACATTCCAGCTCCATTAGCCTGTGTCCAAAATGGCATTGTTTTATTTGAAGATATTGAGAAATGAGGATAGAAGGATATAACTTGAGTTTACACTATTTAGTAATTGTCTTTCATATTAGTCATATAACCCAGAAACAAGAAACCAAATGTTCAAAACTTATGATGGCTTAGGATAACACTGGCTTCTTTATGAGAAAAACAAAATTCTTTCTTGGTGGCCGGCTTTATCTTTCATGCAAATGAATAAAATCTGCTTTCCAATTCTAGCGTTAGACTTTGTGTTAGTCAAAGCCTTGACTCCTATGGGTAAGTGAGTGGTTTAAAGAAATAAAAATTGACCTGAAAAGTAATTATCTGCAATAAGTTGGAATCCTTTTTCCCTATACGTGTTTTACTTCACTTATTCACATCCATGGTTTTTAAAGGGAATATTAAATGCCTTATGCCAAAGAGTTCATATAAATAAATGTGAACTTTAGGCAAATTTTAATATAATTTGTCTCACTTTTCTAAAACTGTTTCTTGCATTAAGCATTCTAGTATCTTTGGAATCAGCCAAGGCTAGAGTAAGAGTCCCTCCTGGGATGCTGCTGTGAACCCCAAGTTTGAAGACTACTGATAACCCCAATCTACGAAGACTGGCTATGGAACTTCCTACATTGAGACAACTCCAGTGGAACTCTGATAATTATCCTAAAACAAGGAGGCTTCTTCAGCAACCCTTGAACTATGTTCAAATATGTGATTACATTTATGTCCTTAATATCACTATTAGTTTCTGATGTTAAAGTAAAAGTTGAGGAAAAAGTAGAAAAGGTAAAGCAGTACAGGTTAGTTCAATGCCAGAGTAACTTCTAGGAGGATATATATTCAGTGTGAACAATTTTCAACAGAGAAATGTCAACTTCTGGCCACAACAGCAACCAGTAAAATAACCATTTTTAGTGTCTTATTTATTAATGAAGAGGAGATTGCATAATATAGATTAAAGAGCATAGTATTTGAAGGTGGAACGCCTAGCAGGGCTTGAGTCTCAACTCTGCTACTTTTACTCTAATTGACCGAGACAAGTCATTTAAACTAATAGAGCCTCAGTTTTCTCATATCTAATGTAACATAACAGTTCACAGCCTTTTACATTGTAGTTACTGTGAAGATCTAATCACAATGAAATATATTTATATGTCTGTCTGCTGATAGAACTTTTGTCATAGAGAGTAGTCCATTTTATGTCAACAGGGCTTAAATAAGATCTGTGCTAGCAACTGAATTACACCAGTGAGTGAATAATTACAAAGGAAGCCTGCTTTATCAATCTGTATAAAGAAGAAAGTTACTGAGTTTGTAGGGGAGATTCTCCTTCCATATTGACATTTGTTCTTACTTTCCCTGAAATAGAGATAGTAGTCTGCCAGCAATCCTCAAACTTCAATTCTGGCCTGGAAACTGGACAGAAGGAGTCCAAGGATGCATGAACTGAAAGTGCCAGTGAATGTCTCAGTGCAGACTGTGGAGTCATAGTGGTTAATATGCAAAATTAATTCCCCATTCAAACTCCAGGCAGTTACATATCAACCAACATCAACTTCGACCCTCAATCTTCATTCTCAACCTAGTAATAGTATCTCCAAGGTGAATAAGCTATGAAATGGACATTTTCACCTTGCTTTTTTATTTATTATTATTATTTTTGAGACAGAGTCTTGCTCTGTCCCCCAGGCTAGAGTGCAGTGGTGCAATCTGGGCTCACTGCAACCTCCACCTCCCGGTTACAAGCGATTCTCCTGTCTCACCTCCCGAGTAGCTGGGACTACAAGCACGTGCCACCACACCTGGCTAATTTTTTGTATTTTTAGTGGAGACGGTTTTTCACCGTGTTAGCCAGGCTTGTCCTCTATCTCCTGACCTCTTGATCTGCCTACCTCGGCCTCCCAAAGTGCTGGGATTACAGGCATGAGCCACCGCACCTGGTCCCACCTTCCTTTCTTATTAAGACTACTAGGAAAATATAATAAGTTATTGTGCTTTCTTATTATATCCCCTTTTGGCCTCTGTTAACAGAAAATGTAGTTACATGTAAATTCTAGTATATGACAATATTCATCTCACTGTACTTACAGTGATAACAGTGGAAGAGGAAGGAAGGTAAAACTTTTGCTGTGATTCCATAAATGAGCAATGTGGGACACCATTGTGTGAGTCCAGTGCTTACACAAGCGCCTGAACACAGAGCTGCCAGGCTGGGTGTGTGTGTCAAACTCTGCCAAAGCCCTGAAAGCACCTGTTGTGAAAAGTTGGAAAAAGGTCTTGGCAAGCAAAACTCATGTTGATTTTTGTCACCTTTTTGAGCAAATATTCTTTGCAGATCAATAGTCCATTGGTTTGTTTTTACAAATGTTTTCTTTTGATTTTTCTTTCCTCCCAATGTAGTTTCAAAAACTAGTCCATTTTAAAAATGATCCTTTTTATGGAGTGAAAGAATACAATACTCAGAGTGGTTCCATGCTCAAGTTCAAAGATGCAAATTTTCTTCTTTTTCTGCATGTCTCATATTCAGTTAATAGCCCTGAGATTATGAAAGATCCATTACCTTCTCAATTGCAGATTCAGGTATTGCCAACACAACATAGCAGCATTAAAATTCATATCATTCTATAATGGTATTTTCCAAAATGCCCTTTTTCCAAACATTTTCCAAACTATACATTTTTGGGTTATTTTAAAATTTTTAATATAAAATTTAACAATTAAAAATGTATTTTACAGTCAGAATAGCAGGAATTTTGCTCTTTGTAGGTATTGAGGGATTATCATTAAATAAAATGTATAGCAAGTTTGCTATAGCAGTGTTCTTCTGTAAGAGAGATCTAGAGTTATGGACTTGAGAAAAGGAGGAGAAATGCATATATGAATGCAAAGAACCCTGGGTTTTGTTTGTTTTTTTTTTTCCAGCAGGGTACTGAAAACTCATTCTTCTTTATGAGGGAAGGCAAACAACCCTCTCTCTGGTCTCTTTTCTACTATGATTCATATTTTGGTCTAAGTTATTTCCCAAACCAAGAGTAGACTCCCTCCTGAGTCTCTGTTGACTTACCTGGCTGCCAACAAAGGAAGGCTACTAGTTTCTTGGAATTCACATAATTATATTTCTGTGGGTACTCATAAAGAGCCATCAGCTCTGTCCTTGCACACCCCACTTCTAGACTTGCCTCCACCCGGGGGTGGTAATAACTGAAAAGAAAACATTTCTCGACCTACTCCAGTACCTCATAAATCAAACTTTACCCCTTCAACTAACACTCAAATTCCATCTTATTAATATAACTGCCAAACTAAATTAAGTCTAATTTTACTTTTTTGTTTACCTCCTATATAATGGAATCATATTTTTTCATATTAAAATTTTAGCAAATAATATGTCACCTACCATTTGCACCTCTACACGATGCTAGAGAATTAAGTTGGGAAAGTCAGACCTCCAGTGCTCTTGATTCAAATAAGCCCTGACCAAAGATTTAACCAGAATGTTCCCTCAGTGCTGGAAATAAATATTTATTTATGTATGTATTTCTGTAATACTTCTAGTTTGAAAAGAGAACTTGAGATAGTCTCCAGAAATATATACATACCAGTGGAAGAAAAACAGACCAATCTGTGGAAATTAAAGCAAGAAGAATGATAGGCTGGAAGAAAATACATATTAAAGCAGTAATGTTGGTGCCTGCCATGCTGGTCTTAGGATTCTGATAGGTTCCTGCATGTTGGTGGCAATTTTGAACAGACTATGCTAATAATCCAGGCAAATATAGTTTGAAAGCACAGTTAGTCATGAGACTACTCATGTTGCTGACCAAAATCACACTGCTTTGAGAGACAACACAGTTGTTCCTGTTCCTGTGATGCATGAGGAATTTTCCTCATGTTTCCTTATGAAGTAGACAGTGAATGATTAGTAACTATTAATGGGAAGCAGGATATCTGGGAAGAAGAGGGAAAAATGACAGCATTGAACAAATTTGAGGGAATGGATTCTTTGATTTTATCATATTTAACGTAAGCTCCTAGTGACTAATGAGTTTGAAATACCTGGTCATCTACATATGTGTGCCTGATTCCAGGAGAGATGGAGTCTGACAGTTTGTACAGCAACTAAGTTCATGGGAATGGAGTCTGCTGCCTAAGGCCCGGAGCAGCCTTTATTGCAAATTCAGTAGAGTAACCCCCTGTGTAGCAAACAGTCAGGATCACTGATTATTATTTGCAAACTTTCCAAAGCTCTCATCAAATGGGAGCCCCAAACTGTCAATTTCTGGAAATATCGATGCTTAATGCTTCCTCATTCACAGAGTATGGAGGTGTTGGCAATCTGGGGATAGAGGGGAGACTTGTGCCACATTTTAGAGGATGGCACTTTGGAACTTAGGGATACAGAAGTCTGATGTGAGGACAGCCACTTGACTGTCAACTGTCTTATTCACAAGAGAGGAATTAACTTCATAGCATCCCTATTGTTAGAAAAGGGGACTTACTGAGTGCCATCTATGTGCAAGCTAATAGATAAACAGTAATATGTTTTCCAAAAGCAGATGGAAGTTTTGAGAGTTCCAAAGCTTATATAATTAAGGACAAAGAGAAGGTTTAAGACATTTATAAATATAAAACTATGTATAAGACTGTGTATGTAGGCCACGCAGAGGAGGTAAAGTGCAAGCTTTGGTAACTTCACAGAAAATCTATCTATGATGGTTTTCTCCTATAATCCTCAGAGTAACCAATGATCTGAGTAGAACTCTTTCCATGTGACATAGCACAAAACTGAGATCCAATTTTTTGTAGTTGCCAAATTTTGCTAATAAAAACAGTGGACTCTAAGTTAAATTTGTATTTCTAATATAAAACAAAAAATTTTTAATATAAATATGTTCCCAATTTTTTTATATTAAAAAATCATCTATTGGGATCTGGAATTCAAATTTAACCTGGTGTCCTGTATTTTATCTGGTAGTCTTACCAATATTATATAGCCTAGTTTTTAACCCAGATTTGTTGAATACAAATACAAAGTTCAAATATATTTTAGTCCTTTCCTATTTTAAGTACCACATGCTTAATAATTACTAAGTACAGTCATTTTCCCCTTAAATGAAAATAATCTTTGCATTAAATTGTTTATTATTTAAATAATGGAAATTATATATACTCTAGTTCTTAAAAACTTAACTTTAAATTATCCAAGTAATAATAGTTATTGCAGAAAAAATTTAAACACAAACTAGAAAAGGCAAGCAACCCTTATAATCCTCTCTTTCACAGATAACTTCTTTTTGTCATTTAGTTTTTATATCCTTCTGACTTTCTTATGCAAATGGGCATATATTGCTTTAAAAAAGAGTCAGTGTTATACATTCTTTTAAATACAAAGTGACTTAAAAAAACACAAGTTTATTTTCTTTGTGCTGGGCCTTGTATGTGATGATAAAGATTTGGCAATCAATTATCAGGATTTGGATGAAAAAAATCAGCAAGTAGAATACCAGATGTGAGAGCTTCCCACAGAAATTCTTCTTCCTTTGAAGTGTGGGATTAATGACCTATATCAGATGGTTGACTGTATTGCAGTTAGAACTAATGTGAAACATTTCAGATGGCTACCGGATGATACAGGTATGGCTGATAAAAAGTCCCTCAGAATTGAGATAAATCGACTTGGTCTCATCATTGTCTCATAGAGCAATGCAGGCAAAGAAAAAAAAAAAAAACAAAACAAATGTCTCTTGACTGATTATTTGAGCTCTTATTGCAGATTTAAAATAAAATAAATCAGTGGGATTTTATGTCAAATTTATCTACCAGAATTGTCACCTAATATATATAAAGTAGATATTGGGCTTTCTTTCAGAGGAGAGGGAAAATAGAGAAAACTTGATAACTTGTCATAAATGTAAAACTTCAGAGAGAAGTAAGAGAAGCATACAAGCCAGCTTTTTACAGGCAAAACTTTTTTTTCTTCTATAGAACAAGCCTATATTAAGCAACATCAGTGACTCAGCTGTTTTTCCCAATGCAGAATTTAGGTCTGCCTTCACATGAAGCAAAAGGAAGTGTCAAATAAATTATTGGAAAAATGTGTTTCAACACCTGCATTATCTTGCTTGGCTATACAGAGTTGACCTGGGTTTCCTAAGAATTTTCTGGGCATTTTTACTGAGTATGCCTGGTCAAAGTAGAAAAGTCTACAAAACCACCTGTGATTTTCCCTAAGGATAACCTGCCCTTGACTCCATCTCTGACTTCCACCTTAGACAACTTGTGCAACTTACCCATTCTTGTCTGGGTGTAAGTGGCTCATGCCTGTAACCCAGCATTTTGGGAGGCCAAGGAGGGCGGATCATCTGAGGTCAGGAGTTCAAGATCAGCCTGGCAAACATGGCAAAACCCTGTCTCTACTAAAAAATACAAAAATTAGCTGGACATGGTGGTGCATGCTTGTAATCCCAGTTCCTAGGAAGGTTTAGGCATGAGAATCCCTTGAACCTGGGAGGCGGAGGTTGAACGAGCCAAGATTATGCCACTGCACTCCAGCCTCGGAAACAGAGGGAGACACTGTCTCAAAAACAAAACAAAAAAACTAAAACTTACCCATTCTTTATCTTGGTATCCTCAACTGCAAGATAAGATTTGGTTGATTTTTTGAGCCCACTCTCAGGATTCTCAGCTCTAAAATTATTTCAAAGGTTTTTTTTCTGTCTTCTTGTAAGTTCTGAAGGTGTATTTCAATTTGACAATTCACCATGCATCTCTCTTCTGCTGAAAATGTGCTACTGAGTTTATAAACAGACACCTATTTGGGAAATAGATAAACATAACAAACTTCTACAGCTGTTTTGAGGACTGTAAAGAAAACTATTTGCCCCGTAAGTATAAAAATCAATAAATATATTTGTATATCTTTGTATATATATTAAATAAACATACCTTGTCAGTAAATATATGTATCTGTGTATATAGATAGATGTGTGTGTATATTTATATACACACACAGATAAAGATATAGCTATAAATATATAGCTATAGTAACATATGGATTGAAAATCATCTGAACTAATATAGAGAAAATTCTCACTAGTCCAGTGCTTCTCCATCTATCTGAATTGAAGAGCCAGATTATTTTAAAGGTATTATTACTATTTTTAATTCCTTGGTGACAAAAAATTCAATTAAAACAGCAAGTTGCTATTAAAGTTTCTAACTTTAATGACTCACTTTTTATGTGCATTCTCTCTTTACTTATCTCCTAGCTAACCAGTAATGGAAACAGATCATCATGAGTCTATGCACCAAGTTTTATGCAGAATGGCACTAGGGCATGAGATTACATGAAATTTTCATTTTCTTAATATTTTATATAGTTCGATTTCAATGTAGATATTATACCTAGAATAGAAGATTTTAAAAATTAACATGTATTTTGGTATAATTCACTTACTAAATATACATATATGAGTAGGATGATATAATCTCAATTATTAATCTAAGTTACCTCAGGGTAAAATTAAACAAGATATTTCTTTCCTTTTTGAAAGGGGAATATTTGTATTTTTTGATATTTCATAATCATTGGGTATGTGTTACACATATAATGAGAAAAAATAGTTTCCATTACAACATGAACAAAGGGCAATGTAAAGTTATTATCAAGTTGGCTTAACACAACTGGTTCACCTTCATTTACATGAACCATTCTTTTGATGGAATATCTGAAGGGAGAAATGCTGTGTGTTTGTAGTCCATTCCAGGTCTGGCTCTGTGTAAATTCTGATAAAAATTAAATGTAATTGATACTCAAAAATATCATTCATCAATTTTAATTCATCAGTCAACACACATTTAAATAGCAAATTGTTATTAAAATTTCTAACTTTAATGACATTTTTTATGCTTATTCTCTCTTTACTTATCTCCTGGTAGATCAGTAAACACTCCACTCCAAATACATTCTTCAGGGAGTAATGCTTGCCTGGTTCTTTAGCAATAGTTGGCCCACTACTTCCAAGTCAACTGATGTTGGCATTCCATGGGTTTTATTTTTCCAGCTAACAGTTGGATATTCATTTATTCATTTACTGAATGTTTAATGAGTATAGTGCTATGAATCAGGAACCACGCTGTTTCCAGAGGATAAAATGTGGAAGAAAAAGACATAGTTCCTGTCCTCCTGGAGTTTTTATGCTAATACAAAAGGCTGATACTGAACAAGTGACTACATGTTCTGTCAGCAATGTGGAGACTAGATGGGGAAAAGAGCAAGAAGGGTGTGGAAAACTATTTGAAAGAGTATTTTTATTGTATTTTCGCTAGCATGAGCCAACTAACCAGATAATAGCATGATTCATTTCCCCAGAGGGTCTATTTTATAATACACAAAGGAGTCACAAGGACATTCCTAACTGACCTCGGATGTTTTTTAATTAAAAAGAAGTTGCACTAGTTTACATGGAAGCAACAGAGTGAGAAAGGTTAAGAGAAAATAAAACAGCTCCCTAAAAGGATACCCTAGGCCATGTAATATCACACAGGAGATTCTACTGTAGTTGCATCTTTAAAGAGCTGAAGTGGAGATGCAGGCATCTCAGCAACTTCTATTGTCATTTCAAGGTAGAAACTTACTAACCAACCTACCAGTTCAAAATTTAATTATATGTGTTTGTTGATTTTTGTTTTGGAAGGAACCAGAGGAGTATTAGGTTAGCTGATTGATAGATGAAGTCTGTAATTCAATTTCTCTGTGAAGAGCCTTCTCCCCATAAATACAAGGGCCAATTTATTCTTCTCTTATTTCTGTCCTTTTACAAATTCAATGTGGTGAACATAAAGTCTTCACAATAACAGCTAACATGTTCTGTGCACTCACTACATGACGGTAAAGTACTGTGCTAAATATGCCATAACCAGATCTCTTAATCTGTTCTGAGTTATGAAAGAGGAGATATTTTTATCCCATTTTTCAGATAAGGAAATGGAGATGTTGATAAAGTAACTTGTCCAACAGAGCTACTCAGTGATGCAGCCAGCCTCACAATCAAGCAGTTTGAGGGTAGAAATTTCCACTACACTACCACATCCATGACATCATTAGAGGCATCACCAATGGCCCCATGACCATGACTGTAATCTATATTAAGATTTTCTTTGTAAATTAGGTCCACTCTTCAGAATAAATTTTGTGTCTTTTTATATTGGGAATTTAACTTACCGATTTGAACGTGTTAAATAAATATTACATAATGGTCATAATAAAAAAAATAAGGAAGCCCCAGACACTCTGTGATCAAAAGGAATTTGAGTTATTATGCGTTGAGATACTTTAGCACAGTCTTCACAAAACAGCAACATATGAGCTCCAGTGCAGCCACATCAGCCACAGATTGGCTGTGATTAGGGTTTTTCCCTTTACAAGAGAAATACTTTACTTCCACATAGCACCAGCTATGGCTGCCTTAGTTAACTATTGTTCTTCTCTTTTACCCAAAGGCAACCTACGCCTATGAATGAAGTAGCTACTTGCACTGTGCGCCCCCTGCCACACATGTGTCCACTACACAAGAAATCACCTACTTTTACCATGTGAGGCTTGTATAGTTTGGCTCAAACCAATAATTGTGCCACTTCTGAGATGACATGAGAGCATGCCAACTCCAGCCCAATACTGATCAAACTGACTCCAAAAATGGTTTATTATTCTAGCAAGATGTTTCCTCTGGATTTTTATACAGATACCAAATCATTCTCATGAAAAAATAGACAGAAATAAAAAAATAATGAGGGCCATGAACATCTGCAGGATCATCCAGAGCTCACTATTCCTGTGCTTTTGGAAACATCCACCTGCTGTTCTGTGGAGGTGCGTGCTGTAATTCCGACCTTTCCCAGTGAATTAAACAAGTCTCAGGGCATTGGTTATCTGTGTATCCAAAGAAGAAGCTGTTACCCACTGGCACCTGTAACCTCATCACATACTATTTTCTTAGAAAGAAAAAAATGACTAAAAGTCACAGATGAGTCAGTTTCCAGTTTCCACTCTGAGTCCACACAATTTTCTATGACCCAGGATCAGAACGATGGTTCAAAATGCTTTCTCTCTTCTTTATCTTTTTTTAATGAGAATAAATTAATGAAATAATACTCTAATTTATTATTAGTTGTTTGGGAATTTGAAAAACACATTGCCAAATATTGTCTTAATCCTGAAACAGATTTAAAGTTGTATTTTCATTCATTCATTTACTCAACGATTATCTCTACTGAGGATTGACTGCATGAAAAAAATACTGCCATGTCCCAGTAGGGAGAGAAAGAAGAAGGTCGCCTAGACAAGCCTTCCTAACAAATTCTGGATCTCCAAACCCAGTGCAGGATACAGACATGTTAATAACCGTAACATTAAACATAGTATAAGTTCAATAATAAAAGATTAAGATTCCATGAAAATAAAATATGGGTAGATCATGAGATCTTAAACTGTAAATGAAAACCCAACTGAAGCTGGGTAAAAAAAATAAAAAGTGTTTACTGGATTCCTCAACCATAAAGTCCAAATGCCAAATAGTTGCAGGCTAGGTATCATTCAGCAGTCTAAATGTCTTCCCTAATGACTACTTGTCCAGGTCCAGCCCATGCTGAAGTTGAGGGGAGTGGATGGATGAGCAGAAAAAGCACTCAGGTGGTTTTATTCAGCAGCAGCTCTCATCAACAGCTTACTCACACTAGCTCCCTCACACTGTCTGCCCTCTCTTGACTGCTTGAGCCCATGGCTCCCACACACAGCTGTGTGGCCAGCTCTCCCTTGCCTTCAGGGTCAGCAGCTTAACTCTCTCTCTCTGGGCACCAGCAAGCTGAGCTGTGTCCTGACTCCCTCCTGTCCATCTGCAAGACAGACAGCTTTGGCTCTCTCTTTTTCTCTGGGCATCAGCACACCCACCGTGTCAAGCCATGTTGAGCCAAGACAAACCCCAAGAGCCCCTGTACAGTGTTAGCAGGGCAATTATACCCTTTACAGGAACTAGTGGCTCAGAGCCAAGTATGAACTTACCTAGAGTATATAACAAGTGGATGTGTGCATTTGCACACCAAACTCGCCAAGTTATGCAGGCCTGGCTATTCCACTACCAAAGTACATCCATGTACCTTACACTACCCTGACCCCTGTGATTTTGCCTTTTCATAGCAACATGGCTATAAATGTTCCGCAGCTCACACATTCTTCCCCTGCCATCTAAGAAAGAAGAGGACACTCCAGCAAAATCTTCTTTCATCTCCTATGATTGTCTTTAGTGTCCAATCCCAAATCAAGCACTTTGACCAGGGATTTGGGCATTTTAATTGACTTAAGCTAATCAGGGCTCATCCCTTGAGTTAGGAAAGAGATCAAGCTACCAAAACCACATGGCTGAGAGTGGAAGGGGTGGCTTCCCAAATAAAATCAGGATTGTGTTATTCATAGAAGAGAAAGGGAATACTGGGCAGTAGGAAACAGTTTTGAGAGGGCCTGGGCAAGGGAAAGGGCATGAAATATGACTCCCTGGAGACCCTGCTTAGCAAAGGTCTTAATTAGAAGGTAAGAAGCATCTATTATTGAAGATATAAAGCAGGTAACTGTAGTCTACAATCCCTTCTGGAGTGCCACTCACCCTCCACTAATCACTTCTCTACTTGAAAATACCACAGTTACCAAGAAGGCCACTAGTACTACCTCTAGGAGTTTCACAGATGCATCAGCTCCTCTTCCACTGCCTCCCAAGCCATCAGATGACGGCCACAGCTTTTGTTAAGGTAGGGACAGTGATTGAGTTGCGGCTATAAGAGAGTTTTCAAGGGTCTTCCAGTAAGGTAAACGCAGCTAGCAGAATCATTCTTCTCTAGAACTATTACTGGACTTTACTATTTCCTCACTGAAAATCTTTGGGCCTAAGTACACGGATACATGAATGCATACAAAACTACCATTTCATGAGAATTTACTGCAAAGGAGGATGTGCCCATTGTCTTATGTACATTATATATGATTGTCTACACATGAAACCTGTGAGATGAGTTCTATTTTTATTCCTATTTTATAGATAGTAAAGGTGAAGCTTAAAGAAAATAGGTCCTTTGTGCAAGCCTCGAGAGTATGTGGTGAAAATGGAATTTGAACTTAAGGGTTTCTGACACTAAAACTTAACTTCTAAATCATTACATATTTATAAAGCCCCTAAATTTGATAAGCTAGAAATTCCCATACTGTACCTAATTCATAAAGTGAAATACACTTGTTTTATGTTATACAGATTGTCGATCAGCCGCACAAAATGCCAAAGGAGATTCTGTAATCTTTGTTTCCCAAAGGTTTAAATTATCAATATGCTCAATTTTCTACAGTAACAAGGGGAATTATGACATGAAAATACCTGAACCGGTGGTCGTGAAAGAAATTACTTGTATTTTTCTTTGGAGTGCTTTATGTTATTTTCCCCTCCACCATATATTCTCATATACATATATCTTATTAACCAATCTAAAGATGTTTGGATTCATTAGTAACAAAATAAACTTATATTTACTGAATACAGATTGATGAAATTGATGGGTCAGTACCTACCTTAAAATGACTGACACATAAATATTTAACATGGATAATTAATAATTCAAAGATAAACCAGCATAGTCAGTTCATCAGGTTGCTATAAACTAGGGGCTAAGTCTCCCTGATTCTAATCAAAATCTATCTCTTTCTGGATAGGAAACTGGCAGCATTACTTAACCTCACTAAATATCAGTCTCCTCGTCTGTGTAATGACAATAATAGTGCATTCTTTGTGGATGAAGTAACATATGTTAAGTGTTTGGTACTGTGTCTGGCCCATCATAAGCAGCAAGTTGAATACTAGCTATCCTTGTTGAAGATATTCAATAGCTCAGCTATTGAATCAGCTTTCCGTCTTTCCCTTTTCCTTTCACCCTCCCCATGTGTAAGTTCACCAAAAAGTAGCAATAATTCCATAATTCTTTAGTATTTCTATAAGAAGACTGATACTAATCCTTGATTATGACCCTTCAAACTATGGTAATATTTTACTTGCTGGGGCAAGGCAATTCCCAGAGCAATAATTTCTATCTTATTTGGGCCTGTCAATCACTCCCAATATATTCTTTTCTTGATCCTATTTAATAGTGTCTTGACAGCATTAAATCATTCTGATGTCATAAAGTTAAAGAGTTTATGACTTCCCTCTACCAAAATATCACTCCTTCCAAAAACAAAAAAAGAACAAAGTGAAAAATAATCATGGATTAGTGAATAGACTCATCAGCAAACTGTCTGTGTACACAGAAAACAAGCAAAGACATAGTCCAGAATATTTTGCCCCTCAGAAGACATCTGGCAAGGACTGGAGACATTTTGGGTTGTCACAACTGTGTGACTAGGGGAGCACTACTGGCTTTGAGTGTGTAGGAGCCAGAGATACTGCTAAATGTCCTACAATGCAAAAGACAGCTCCCTACAATAAAAAAATTATCGGGCACTGGCCGGGCACAGTGGCTCCCGCCTGTAATCCCAGACCTTTGGGAGGCTGAGGCGGGCGAATCACCGAGGTCAGGAGTTTAAGACCAGCCTGACCAACGTGGTGAAAACCCATCTCTACTAAAAAAAAAAAAAAGCAAAAATTAGCTGAGCATGGTGGCGCATGCCTGTAATCCCAGCTATTTGGGAGTCTGAGTCAGGAGAATCGCTTGAACCTGGGAGGCGGAGGTTGCAGTGAGCCGAGATCATGCCGCTGCCCTCTAGCCTGGGCCACAAAAACAAAACTCTCTCTCAAAAAAATAAAAAATAAAATGATCAGGCCCAGATAATGTCAGTAATGCCAACACTGAGTGACTCTAGTCTGGACATATACCCTTGAAGTTAGAGACATATTAACTTGGAGCACATTAAAAAAAAAAAGATTGGTCACTCCCCAGCCCAGCACAACCTCCAACTTGATCATATTTAGTTAGAAATATATTATTATAATAGCCAGAATTTTCTTTTTTTCTCCCTACCTTCTTCTCAAGGATATAAAATTAGATCTGAACCAATTTAGTGGCCTGGAGAAAACCAGACTCAGACAATTTTGGAAGTGCCACCCTTTGACATGTTATTTTCTTTTTTTAAATGATGATTTGATGGCCTTCAGTCACCTACAGGGAGGCTCTGCCATTCCTGTTTGTCAGGCTCCATGTCTGATAGCATCATGTGGTCACACAGCACAAAATCATGATTTACTAGGACTTTACAATGCATGGTAAGGCCTTTGAAAACATTTTTTTACACGTCCACTGGGACCTGTTGTGTCAGTACATAGGATTTTTACGAAACACATACAAAGAACAAATAAAATAACCCCAGTCCCAAAATGCTCTGCAAGTGCTTATTGTTTGATATGGAATGAAGAGAAAATCAAGCACATTCCATTGTTCCAGAATATGAAACTGCTCCACAGAGTTTCACGTTCATCGGGTTTCTGTTGCTATTTTAATTTTTCTAAAAGTGTGACATCCTGTATCTTAGTGGTGTGAAACTGAAACAAACCAATACAACACGTTCCAATTGTAAGAATATACAATTTTGAATTAGTCACACAGATGACTGAAGTGTAAAAATGTTCTTTGGTCCAATGTTACAAAAAATTTGTAAAAAAAAAAATACAAAGGGCATTAAATGAAAACATATTGCTACATCAGCTGAGGAATTTATTTATTTTCATTTAGTTAATTTTCTAATTTCTTTATTTACTTTTCACAGAATTCCCCAGGAAATATCTTTGGAACTATAAAACTGAATATATTAAATGGTAGGTTTTTGTAGTTTATGTAGTCTATATCAACGCAAAGGACTGTTTTTTTCCATTCTAGTTTACTTTTGCATAGCTGAGGCATGTATTTGCCTGCATTTCACCTGCCAATATTTCTCTTGGGCTCATGGTAAGCAGAAGAGATCTTAGGAAAAAAGTACCTCCTTTAACAAGAAACCTCCTTTGCTTGTTAAAAAGAAATAAACTTGTTGAGCCAGGCACAATGTCTTATGCCTGTAATCCCAGCACTTTGGGAAGCCAAGGCAGGCAGCTCACTTGAGGTTAGGAGTTTGAGACCAGCCTGGCCAACATGGTGAAACCCTGTCTCTCCTAAAACTACAAAAATTAGCAGGGCATGGTGGCACACACCCGTAGTCCCAGTTACTTGGAAGGCTGAGGCAGAGGTTATAGTGAGCTGAGATCAAGCCACTGCACTCTAGTCTGGGCAGTAGGGTGGAGACTCTGTCTCAAAAAAAAGAAAGAAAGAAAGAAACTTTTCTTCCTCTTGTTTTAGATTTCCATTTGAAAGGCTTACTTACATTTTGCAGCTTTTTCTTAGAACTGCAAAAGTTTTCCTCAAAATATTTTGAAGTCTAAAATAAAAGGTGTCATTAGGGAACAGAATAGCTGGAAAATTTGAAAGCTTTTTTCTCCCCTTTTTCCACTTTTAATTTGTAATGAATAAATATGTAACATAATCTGATTAATATAAACACTTAAGTGTACCTAAATTGCTAAGAGTTTTAAAATATAACTGGCACTTTTAACGTGAATTCTGAGCTGAAGGGCAACTGTAATGAAAAAATAATGATTGAAATATGTACTTTCCCTTATTTCAGGACAAAACTTCTAAAACATGTATATTTAATTGTGTTAAATGATTTTGGAGATGGGATACTCCAAAAGATTTTGGAGCTAAATTATTACAGAAACATAATAAATTAAAATTCTAATGTTAGTGATCATTACCCAGGAGCCATTTGTACTTAAAATATATGATTTTAAAGCTAACAGTAAGGTCTGGTCTTGCTCATGAAATAAGGATGGAGCATTGCCTAAAATGTGTCAAATACTTTACATCTTTTGCCATTTCTAAGTGAAATAGGTCTGTTATCTAGCAAATCCATGCAATGGCCAATGTAGATTACCCTTTGAATTCTGATAAATTTAAGATAAATATATCGAAATGGTCTTGAACATATGATCGTATTCTGGGTAGACTTGACCCTTGAATTAAGGTTGAAGAAACTACTAATTCTAAAGTTATAAGATAGATAAAAAGCTCAGAGATGCAAAGACATTTTTTAAATAAATAAAAGATCAGACTTGTCCTACAGGTTTTCTTTTTTTTTTTGAGAAGGAGTCTCGCTCTGTTGCCCAGGCTCGAGTGTGGTGGCGCGAACTTAGCTCACTGCAACCTCCACCTCCCAGGTTCAAGCAATTCTCCTGCCTCAGCCTGCTGGGTAGCTGGGATTACAGGCTTGTGCCACCATGCCTGGCTAGTTTTTGTATTTTTTGGTTGGTAGAGATGGGGTTTCACCGTGTTAATCAGGCTGGTCTCAAACTCCTGACCTTGTGATCCGCCTGCCTCGGCCTCCCAAAGTGCTGCAATTACAGGCATGAGCCACCACACCCGGCTGTCCTACAGGTTTTAACATATGCTGTGATGTTTGGTAACAAAGTTAATATTTATGCAAGAATAGAAAAATTGATTATTAAGAAAATATAGTCAAGAATTAGGCCCTTTATATATGAAAATTTAGTTAAAGATGGGGTGCCACTTCAAATGGCAGATTGAAAATATCTATCAAAATTAAAAATATGTATATACTCGGATGAAGTGAATACCCTTTGAGAAAAGTGTTTGAAGAGATACTGTTACAGGCTGCTTGTGGTGGCTCACGCCTGTAATCCCAGCACATTGGGAGGCCAAGGTAGGTGGATCACTTAAGTCCAGTGTTTCGAGACCAACCTGGGCAACATGGTGAAACCCTGTCTGTACAACAAATATAAAAATTAGCAGTGCGGTGGCATGTGCCTGTGATCCCAGCTAGTCAGGAAGTTGACGTGAGAGAATTGCTTGGGCTGGGTGGTTGAGGCTGCAGTGAGCTGTGATGGTGCCACTGCACTTCAGCCAGGGCAAGAGAGTGAGACCGTGTCTTAAAAACGGAAAAACAAACACACAAAAACAAAGAAAGGAAGGAAGAAAGAAGTACTATCACAAATGCAAAAAAAAAAAAAAAAAGCATGCAAAATGATGCTCAATGTTTTATTGTTTGCAATAGCAAAATATTGAAAGTAAACTAAATACACAAAGGGAGATATTTTTAAATATCTATGGTGAATATAATAGAAGGCTATGAAGCCATTAAAATGAATGATGTAGACATATACATATGAATATGGAAATTCTCCCAGAAAATATTGTTGAATGAATAAAAGCAAGTTATAAAATACATAAAGAATGATGTAATTCATATAAATAGCCAGAAAGCAATATGTATGTAGAGTGAAGGCTGAGGCAGGGGTGGGAATGGAAACTGTCAATTGAAAAAAAAAATGTATGTATCTATATCTGGTGAATGTCTAAAGCGACGTTCCCATGCTGTCTAATAGGTAGTCAGTAGCCACATGGGGGTTATGGAGCTCAAAAAATATGGCTCATCTGCCTGCAGGTATATATTTTAAATTTTATTTAATAATTTTACTTACTTTTAATTTAAGTAGTTCTGTGTGGATACTGGTAACTGTATTGGGTAGTGCAGCTCTACACCATCAGCCATATGACAGAGTAACCTACTTACACTTGCTAATATTCATTTGTATTATATTTAAAAATAAAACCTCTGCCACTGACCCTTATAAGCTGTGACTTTAGGAGCTAACCTCTCAGATTGTTTAAAGCTGTGCTGTCCAGTGAGGAACACACTAGCCATATGGAACTATTGAGCTACATATTTTCAATATGTTGAGTTAAAATAAAATATACTGATAAACTAATTGTAGCTGTTTCATTTTACTTTTTTAACGCTGGCTACTAGAAATTTAAAATTACTTACTTGATTTGCATTATATTTCAGTTGGACAGTTCTGTGTAACACAGTCAAGAAGCCTGTCTATTCTTTCAGTCCCAGTACTTCACATACTTCGTTATTTGGGGGTAAATTACTTAACATCTTTGATCTTTGATTCCTCATACAGATCCTAGCAGCTTGATAGGGTTTTAGTGCAATGTAATGGAAAATAATATAAATGAAATCATTTTGAAGACAATATAAAACAAGACTATCCAATACATTTATTCAGAACATTATCTCAATAAGAAATACATGCTTCCCAATGGTTAAGTCACAGTTGAAGTTAACTCAAATTTTCAACAGTGGTTTATTTCCCCTGGAAGTTTAACATAGGATCTCAACATTATAGATGTCTGTCTAGCTAACCCAAAAAGGTAATCCAAGATCTACAAATGCACTTTTTTTTTTTCAATATTCTGGTTGTCATTATCTTAGTCTACTTCAGATTAAGGCAGTTATAGCAGAAGCCAATTCTAAAAGAAGATTTTTATCTTAAAATTACCCTCCAATGTCAAAAATCAAAGCCTCAGGGAAGATATATAACCAGAAATAAAAACGGAAAGAATTTACAAGGTAGGCAGTATATGTTGTTCAAGTTTTTCATGACTTGAAATTTGTCATCCCCATCTATCCACTTGTTTGTTAGCCATTTGAAAGTTAACTTCTATTGCCACCACTCTGCTCAAATACTTCACAAAGCTTATAAGATATCTCTTTCCATGTTAAATCCAATGATGATTTTCCTGTCCTTATTTTTCTATACCTATCTGCGACATTCAACTATTGACTCTCCTACTTCAGGAAAACAGCAGTACTCCTGGGAATTTGTTAGAAATGCACATTGTCAAGAACCAGTCCAAATCTATGCAAAAAAACTCTGAGATGTTATTTAACAATATGTGTTTTAACAAACCCCCTGGGAGATTCTGATGCATATTAACATTTGAGAACTAATGAACTGAATGATTATACAAGGTTTCTTGGGATTCCAGGTTCTATCATTGCCAATATATTTTATTATTCTAATCTAACATGTGGTAGGGGGTGGGTTTCTTGAGAGTGTTAACTTATGAATAAGATAAATCCCCAGATCCTGAGACACTCTTTGAATGGAGAGTATCACTCAAATTCCTATGGAAACATCACAGCAGGGATGGAGCAGGTTATGAAAATGACAAAGACACAGAGGAGTAGAAATCATTTGATTTCGTTGCTCCATAACCTGAAGGAAAAAGTATATATCATCTTTTATTGTGAGAAGGGACATATTTCCCTCAAATTATGTCACTAGAAACAATAGAAAACATTGTACTTCTGAAATATTATAGTTTATCCAAGCTTTATGTTTTTAGTCAAAACTGAAATGAGTCCTCAAAGAACTAAAAACAGAACTACCATTTGACCCAGCAATTCCATTACTGGGTATATACCCAAAGAAACATAAATCATTCTACCAAAAAGACGCATGCACCCCTATGTTTATCGCAGCACTGTTCTCAATAGCAAAGACATGAAATCAAATTAGGTGCTTATCAATGGTGGATTGGATAAAGAAAATGTGGTACTTATACCCCATAGAATACTATGCAGTCATAAAAGAGAACAAAACCATGTCCTTTGCAGCAACATGGATGCAGCTGGAGGTCATTATCTTAAGCAAATTAACATAGGAACAGAAAACCAAATACCGCATGTTCTCATCTACAAGTGGAAACTAAATGTTGGGTACTCATGGACATAAAGATGGCCACAATAGCATTGGAGACCACCAGAGGGAAGAGGAAGAAAGGGGAAAGAGGGGCAGGGGTTGAAAAAGTAACTACTGGGTACTATGCTAACTACCTGATGGGATTAATTGCACCCCTACCTCAGCATCGTGCAATATACCTGTGTAACAAACCTGCACTTGTACCCCCTGAATTTAAAAATAAAAGTTAAAATTGAAAAAAAAAAAAAAAGGAAAACTAAAATGAGCAATAGGCCAAAGAGAGGACTGCATGATTCCCATAGTTTTTGTCAGGGAGCTTTAAGGCAACTAAAGCTATGAATTAGGTAGAGCGATTGAACAGGTTTAGTGGGCAAATTAGAAAGGAAAAAAGGTAGAGGAAAGAAGACGGCTATTTCTTTTTAAATCCAAACACATTTCCCATCCTTACAGAGGTAATCCATGGGCAAAGGAAGAATTATCCCCATCTAAAACTCTCAAATGCTGACTCACAGTATATAACTTTGAATGTATACATGGGTGTGGGTTTAAAAAAAAATAACAGACAAAGTATTATTTCTCTGGGTGTTTAACACAACCCAGCCCCAGTGGCTTGTGCTTATGAGGCATATTTCTTAGGAGCCTGGCTGAGCTTCATCCATGACTATACAGGAGGCCAGGTGCTAAAACATAGATAGGTACAGTATTGGATCTAAAGGCAAGTGGAGGCTGGGCACAGCGACTCACGCCTATAATCCCAGCACTTTGGGAGGCTGAGGTGGGTGGATTCCCTGAGATCAGGAGTTCGAGCCCAACCTGGCCAACATGGTGAAACCCCATCTCTCCTAAAAATACAAAAACTAGCCCGGCATTGTGGTGCATGCCTGTAGTCTCAGCTACTCAGGAGGTTGAGGCAGGAGAATCGCTGAAACCCAGGAGGCAGAGGTTGCAGTGAGCCGAGATCATGCCACTGCACTCCAGCCGTGGCTGGACTCCTGAGGGAGAATGCATCTCAAAAATAAATAAATAAAATAAAATAAAATAAAAATGGCACGTGGAGGGCGGTAGTCCATGGGCCAGATGCTGAATAGCAATTTGCCTATTTTACCACATCACCTTCTAGGAAGTTGTAATACATCCTGGAGATAAAATACAAATAGGCTATTGTGCTGGCTTTATTCCTGTGATGAACTAAGTGTTTTAGCAGTCACAGAATTGACAATACATACTATGAGATGAGCCAGGAAATCGCAGGTGTGACCATCAAAATTATAAACACTTTCATCTGAAGGCAGTTTTGGAACGTTACCCTCTCTGCCTCATGTAAGCAGTGGGCTCTCATAAAAATATTTCTTGCCAGTCATGTAATAATAATAATACTGTCATATAACATGTTTTCTAGCCACTGTTGAGAGCATTCCATGTATTTCCTAGCTTGAATGAGAAAATTATGACCTCTTGAGGTATGTACTGCTATTATCCTCATCCTCATTCTATAGGAGAAATCCAGGTAATTAATGTGCCTATGATTACCCATTTTTCAGCAGTGGTGCTGAAAAATATGCTGGTCTTTAAACCAGGTTTATCTGGCTGTAGAGCTCACACATGTAACCACTACGTCAGTGCTTCTTAAACATGAACATACGGAATAAATATCCAGAAGGCTTGTTAAAACACATTGCTAAGCCCCACTCTCAGAATGCCTGGTCCAGAATGCCTGGGATGGGGCCTAAGAATCTGCACTTTTAACAAGTACCTACTTTCTTCACTAATGATGCTATAGCAAGATAAAATTTCCTTATCAATTGGATTAGCAGTTAAAGATGTCCCTCAGTGCTTTACAGCAGAGCTTCTCAAACTTTAACATACAGATCACCTGGGGATCTTGTTAAGATGCAGTTTTTGCTTCAGTAGGTCTGAAGTAAGACCCTAGATTCTGCATCTAAGTACCTCCCAGGTAATGCCCAAGCTGCGATACCAAGGCTTTACACCAGTGGTTCTCAGTACCAGAACACCTGGGTACTTGTTATAAATGCAAATGCTCAGACCCCATGCCAGACCTGCTGAATCAGAAACTCTAAAGGCAGCGTCCAAATATCTGTGTTTTAATATGCTCACCAAATAATTCTGATGCAGACTAAAATTTGAAAACCACCTACCTTATACCACCGCTTCTCAAACTTGGCTGCATACTCGTTCATCTGGGAAGTTCTTGAAAGTGCAGATGCCTGGGTCCCATCTCCAGAGATTCTGGTTTAATTGGTTTCAGGTGCTGCATGATCATCAGGATTTTAAAGCTTCTGGTGATGAATGTATAGCAGTATAAGAACAACCACCTTATAGTGTACTGTAAAGCCTTGCTACTCAAATTATAATCTCTACACTAAAAGTATTGGAACATGGAAGAACTTTTCAGAAATGAGGAAGTCATTATGTTAAGGGAAATAAGACAGGCATTGAAAGAAAAACATAAGGCCAGGCGTGGTGGCTCATGCCTGTAATCCCAGCACTTTGGGAGGCCAAGGCAGGCAGATCACTTGAGGCCAGGAGTTCCAGACCAGTCTGGTCAACAGTGGTGAAACCCTGTCTTTACTAAAAATACAAAAATTAGCCATATGTGGTGGTGCACGCCTGTAATCCCAGCTACTCAGGAGGCTGAGGCAGGAGAACAGCTTGAACCTGGGTGGTGGAGGTTGTAGTAAGCCAAGATCATGCCATTGCACTCCAGGCTGGGGCACAGAGCAAGACTCTGTCTCAAAACAAAACAAACAAAAAAGAGAAACATTGCATGTTCTCATTCATACTTGGGAACTAAAATAACAGATCTCATGGAGGTAAAGAGTAGAATAGTGATTGGTAGAGGCTGGGAAGGGAGGTGGGGATGAAGAGAAGTTGCTTAATGTGCACAAAAATACAGTTAGATAGAAGCAATAAGCTCTAGTATCCAATAGCACAGTAGGGAAATTATAGTTAATAATTTATTACATATTTCAAAATACCTAGAAAAGAATTGGAATGTTTCCAATACAAAGAAAAGATAAATGTTTGAGGTGATGTGTATTCCCTTGATTTGATCAGTATACATTGTATATTACACATCTGTGGTCGCCAACTCCTGGGCCATGGACCAGTATGGTTCGTGGCCTGATAGGGACACACAGCACAGCAGGAGGAGAATGGTGGGTGAGCTAGCATTACCACCTGAGCTCCGCCTCCTGCCAGATCAGTGGCAGCATTAGATTCTCATAGGAGCACGAACCCTATTGTGAACTGTGTATGTGAAGGATCTAGGTTGCGTGCATCTTATGAGAATCTAATGCCTGATGATCTGAGGTGGAACAGTTTCATGGCAAAACCAACCTTCACCCCATAAAAAAATTATCTTCCACAAAACTGGTCCCTGGCACCAAGAAGGTTGGGGATGACTGGTATACATGTGTCAAAATATCACATGTACCCCCAAAATATGTACAACTTTTATACATCAATTTTTAAATTTTTTAAAGGAAATGAAAATCTCAAACCACATCCCAGACATACTGAATAAGAATATTCATTCTCACATGATCCTTGTGCATATTAAAATTTGAGAAGCTCTGGTCTAAAGAAATGCTAGAATAGCAGCATTGTCTAAGAGAATTTTCTGAGATGATAAAAATGTTCCATATCTGTGATATCCAATATGGTAGTAACTAGTCATATGTGGCTGTTAAGCACTTCAAATGTGGCTAGTGCAACTAAAGAATTCATTTTTTTTTTTAATTTTAAGTAATTTAAATGACCACATATGGCAAGTAGCTACATTATTGGACACTATTATACTCTATTAGCTACAGAGAAATAACTATTATACCCTATTAGTTATAGAGAAAGAACAACAATTTCAATGCATAATTAGTGTTGCCAACGTTACGTCATTTGGCGTCACCTCATTTGTGTAACAGAAAGTCAGGACTTGACAGCAGGTAATATTGTATGGTAGAAAAATTTTGTATCTGCCATTTTTTTTTTCTGGATACTTGGTAGCTAGATGTTCCAGAATCCCTAAAACTCTATTAATTTTGTTTTCCATTATCTTTATAGCTTATCTAGCTATATCTTATTTGAGAAAGCTATGGATTCTTTATTAGTGGGAAATGACTAAATTCAGGATATAGAACAGAAAGGAACAAATTGAATAGAGGTAATATGGGGCAAGACTAAGGAAGCCAGTTCCAAAAAAAATTCAGTGGAGAGGGAGATATATAGGAATAAATAAGACTCCGGAGACGTCTTGCTTCACATCTACTTTTAGGTCTAACTGGTGCCATAGTATAATCACATGAATTAAGAGCTCAGGATGCTGGAAACAAATTGTCCATAGGATCCTATGGTTTCCAGGGTTTTTGAGGTCAAAGAAAGGTTGATGACTTAATAACAGTGTTGTCCCTCAAATCTGTATTAGTCAGGGTTCTCTGGAGGGGCAGAACTAATAGGATAGATGTATATATGAAGGGGAGTTTATTACGGAGTATTGGCTCACACGATCACAAGGTGAAGTCCCACAATAGGCTGTCTGCAAGCTGAGATGCAAGGAAACCAGTCTGAGTTCCAAAACCGCAAAAGTAGGGAAGCAGACAGTGCAGCCTTCAGTCTGTGGCTGAAGACCTGAAAGCCCCTGGCAAATCACTGGTTAAGTCCAAGTGCCGCAAAAGCTGAAGAACTTGGAGTCTAATATTTGAGAGCAGGAAGCATCCAGAACAGAAAAAGATGAAGACCGGAAGACTCAGCAAGTCTGCTCTTCCATCATCTCCTGCCTACTTTATTCTAGCTGCACTGGCAGCTGGTTAGATGGTGCCCACTAAGATTGAAGGTGGGTCTGCCTCTCCCAGTCTACTGACTCAAATGTTAATCTCTTTCTGCAACACCCTCACAGACACACCCAGGAATAATACTTTGCATCCTTCAATCCAGTCAAGTTAACATTCAATGTTAACCATCACACATTCCTTCATCTTATAGTAATAGAATATTTTTAATACTCAAATATCCAGTTGTTTACTACAAAAGAATAAATCATGGCCCATTAGAAAAACCTCAGTAAATAGTGTTGAAATGTTGATCTTTTACATACTTTTGAACTTAAAAATTCTATAATTTTGCAATAATTCTTTTAAAGCATTGGCCAGTAATTTGGCAACTATGTACAGTTTTTGACCCATATTATGTGGGCAGAAAATAACTTAAAAAAAAACTGATAAACAGGAATTTCTGCCAGTCTCTGACAATCTTTAAAATATGGCTATTTTGCTGTATTTGCAGTCAAATTAAAGTAGAAAAACAAAAAAACACTACAAGAACGTTTATTTCATTTGTCATGGGCATGCTTTTCTCCCTGACACTCCCAGGACAGCAGTGTTCTCTGATCTAAAACAACAAAGTCTTTTTGTAGGACATAAACATTCTTTTCCACAATGTGGCATAAGTCAAAACTAGTATCATAACTGTAGAGTGTGCACGGCCTTCCACAGTAAGTCTGGAAACATATGGGAGAGAAACTCAAAACAGAATGATGGAACGAAAGAGAGAGTCAGGTTGGACCTGAAAAGTCCACAAATTGGGACCAGAAAATATAAAGGGGAGTGTGTAGAGGTATTTTTTTTTTTTTTTTTTTTTTTTTTGAGACAGAGTCTAGCTGTGTCACCCAGGCTGGAGTGCAGTGGCATGATCTCGGTTCACTGCAACCTCCTCCTCCTGGGTTCAAGAGATTCTCCTGCCTCAGCCTCCTGAGTAGCTGGGATTACAGACGTGCACCACCACACCTGGCTAATTCTTTTGTATATTTAGTAGAAATGGGATTTAAGCATGTTGGCCAGGCTGGTCTGGGACTCCTGGCCTCAAGTGATCTGCCTGTCTCAGTCTACAAAGTGCTGGGATTACAGGCATGAGCCACCATGCCCGGTCTCAGAATTTTTTAAGTACACTGACAGATTGATCTGGATTCAAAATTCAGTTCTTCCACATCCTTATTAACTGACCTTAGATGATTTCCTGAGCCTGAAAAGGTCAATTTCATTATATGCCAAATGTGGGAAATGGTAGGACCTTCTTCACCGAGCTATTGTAAGGAATAAGTGAGATTGAGCACTTACATTCAGAAAGTACTCAAAAAAGGTGAGCTATTATTTACAAGAGGCAGGAAACAGTGTAGACTGCATGGAAGGTACCTAAACTGAAGGATGACTTAAGTATGAAGGGCAATGAAAGTGAAGGGATAAGGACATAATCAGGAAAGCTTGTTTTTGTTTTTTGGGGATTTCTTGTGTGTGTATATGAAACCACCTTTGCAAAATTATCACTAACATAGTGAAAGAGATCTAACTTAACTGACTCCATCTTGCTTCTAACCTCTAACCTCTAAGCTGTCCTTGTTCATTCCTGGCATGGCTGAACTAGCTTTGGGAGAAACTTAGTTTAAAGTTTATAGTTTAAACAAAGAGGTAACAACCCTTTCCCAAAGCAGACCTTCTTCTTGCCTGAGGACTAGATTGCCTTTGTAGGACTAACATTAACCACAAGATTAGAAATTATGGTTTAGGAGTCATGCAGCTGGAGGCTACAAGATTCTGACCCTTCTAAACTGCTCCTTAAGATTAGTGCTTGAGATATTTTGCAGACCCTGTACTTAAGAGATCAGCTGGCACCACCCAGATCAATAAACTGGCTCATCTGATCTTGTGGTCCCCACCCAGGAACTGACTGAGAGCAAGAAGACAGTTCCGACTCCCTGTGATTTCATCTCTGGCCAATCGGCACTCCTGGCTCACTGGCTTCCCCCAGCCCACCAAGTTATCCTTAAAAACTCTGTTCTACGAGTGCTCAGGGAGAGTGATTTGAGTGATAATAAAACTCCGGCCTCCTGTACAGCCAGCTCTGCATGAATTACTTTTTCTCTATTGCAATTCCCTTGCCTTGATCAATAGGCTCTGTCTAGGCAACACACAAGGTGAATCCCTTGGGCAGTTTATTTTATTTTTTCAGTATTCAGACATTAGGTAAATTGTGGAAAGAGTTCTAGACCAAGACAATAAATAAAAGTTTAGATGGCATAAAATAACTTAGAACTACCATGAGGTTTTGGGGGGTGTTTGGAAAACTTGAAAATGTATGGAAAAACTGAATTGGATTTGTATGTAAGCATTTGGCCACTATAACTTCAGTTGGATTCTCAAATTGTTCATAAATTATTTGAAAACATTAAAACCCACTGTTATAAAGTGTTGTAACCTACCTCAGAGTGTCCCTGACTCATTACAGAAAAATGTACTAGCAATAACACTAAAGAATGTCTTCCTGATCTGTTCTTCTTCAGGCTATGCCAGGTCGATCAAGAATCCAACTGGGAGCCCATGGATGGATCACACAGGTCTGTTTCATCATTTCCACACATAAACACAGAGGGGGTGCAACTGTAGTGACAATGTACCCAGATCACTGTTGGCAGGTAAATCAGGACATTTACCATTTCAAGTGGCTAAAACTCCATCAAAACTAGGTTAATTCAAAATATTTAATTGGCTCATATCATTGAAAATCTAGGTGTTTGGCCTGGTGCGGTGGCTCATAGCCTGCAATCCCAGTACTTTGGGAGGCTGAGGTGGGTGGATCATCAGGTCAAGCGATAGAGACCATCCTGGCCAATGTGGTGAAACTCCGTCTCTACTACAAATATAAGAATTAGCCAGGTGTGGTGGTGCACACCTGTAGTCCCAGCTACTTGGGAGGCTGAGGCAGGAGAATCACTTGAACCCAAGAAGAATAGGTTGCAGTGAGCCGAGATTGCACCACTGTACTCCAGCCTGGGTGACAGAGTGAGATTCCATTTCAGAAAAATAAAAAAAAGAAAGAAAGAAAATCTAGGTGTCAAGCTAACTTTAGACATCCAAGGGTTTAAAGGACGACCAGACATATTTTGACTTGAGGGATATTCAAGGCTTCATCTCACTTGCTTTTATTTCAGCCGCATTTTCTTCTGTTTGGAATTCTTTCTTAGGTTTCAGCAGCTCCACACTTACATGCTCAGAGTTCTAAGTCTAACAGAATTAAATAATGTCTCTTTCCCCAGAAGAATGTCTTTTTTTTTTTTTTTTTTTTTTTTGAAATCACAAAAGACGTTTCCACTAGAAAGCAAGCCCCATGTGTAGAGGGGCTTTTTCTTTCTGTTTTTACTGCTATATCCCCAGAACTTATGGTACCTTGCTCAAGGTTGATTGAATGTATGACTAAGCTCAGATTGAGTTAGATAGGTCATTTTTCTTCCCTGAACCAGTCACTGAGGCCAGGGGGATGAAAATACTAAGTGAGTCACATGACAACCCCGATTGGACCACCCCAAGTCTCACAGACTAAGAGCTAGCACAGACTGTTGTGCTAGTGTCAGAATAGGGAGATATGGATGCTGGAAGGCCAGAGAAGATCAGAGATTCATCTGCACAAGTTGTACATTTCTCAAGATGATACCAGATGATCAGAATCATTCCTTACAATTATTTTCTGAATTACAAAAATGCAAACACTTCTAAGGAAAAATGAAAGAACATTAATGGATGGAAAATTAAGACTCTATCCTGATACAATTACATAGGGGATTTAGATTGACAAAATGTAATTTTCTAAGTAGTAAATTGGCAGGATGCCTGATTTTTAGAGATCTTATCATGAGGATACTTATTTGTTACTGATTTAGAAAAAGGGAGCTTACCTGTAACATGAGTCCTCCACTTATACAATGGTCTTCCATTTATCAGAACTGAAGTAGCTAGAAAGTGGGAATCACCAGAATGAACTCTACACAGAGTATAAGGAGTCATCATCATAAATACACACCTGAGTCTTCAAAAGAGTCTGAGTCTGCTCTGAGTCAGCTGACAACAGATTACATTATATTCCAATTTTCTTCAAATTGTTTGGCCAGTGAATGCTGTAAAGATAGAAACAGATTCAATCAAACACTTTTTCATCAACTCCTCTCTTCACTGTGCATCATTTTATTTAATATCACATTTTGGAGAAGCATTTTATTATATATAATTTATAGACATAATTGATGTATTTATACATATCTATGCATTTTATACATATATTTATACAATAAGAAATAAGTAAAATTATAATTTATTACTTGTATTTCTTATATTTTATCATTTTATGTCCTCTGTTATTCTATGTAGATTATAAATCATTTGAAGTTTAGGACCAGTCATTAAATTATGCCAAAGCACTTCAATATTATGCAAAGATCATATTACATACTTAACACATTCTAAATTGAACACATAAAATGTGAGTCCTCATATTTTTACCACTAAAAACTGTTTTATAATACACTTACTATGAACAAATGTTTGAAAGATGTGGTTTCAAGCCAAATGAACTATTTATTATATAATTTGTTTTCCCATTTTTAATTAAAAATATTAATATTTGATGAAACATTTTTTTGCACCACCCCAACTCATATGTTTACCAGTCCCTTACACCTATACCAATCAGTGAAAGAAGAAAAGACTTCCTCTTTGCTTAGGTATACAATTTCTTTCAGGTGTTTGAAATACCAAGTGACCAACCTCTTGACCACCATTGGGAACCTATGATCGGAAACTGCTGATAGAGTAGGGGCTTCTCCTAGAAAAGGAATGCATATCTGCTGAATCAGACTAATAGCTGGTCTAGTGTTCTTAGTCAAATGCACTTTTTAGTGCTGATCCAAAGCTATGAAGTGCAAGAAGCATTCATATAACATGTATTTATTGTTTACAATGTACTAGGTTCTGTTCTTGACCCTAGGGAGCCAGAAACAAAACACAAATAATCCTTGATCTTGCAAAGCCTACATTCAAGTAGTAATGTGATCAGTCAATACAAATATATGTTAGATGATGATAAGTTGTAATTGTAAACATATTGTCTATTTTTTACATGAAAAAATAGTTTGTATTTACACGGGGAATGTTAACTAGGCTAATATTTAAACTAAAGAGTATATTTAAAACAAACATTTATTCTAGCCTATAAAATGTAGCATTAGTTGTCCAAGGGAAGGCTACACTGAAACTATTACATTTGGATAAAGACTACAAAATGTGAGACAATTAGATTTGAGGAAGAAGAACCGGGACAAAGATGTTGAAGCAGAAGTTCCCACACACATTTAAGGACCAAGCAAGAGGGCTAATGCCGTCCAATGGGTTGCTCAGGTTCCAAGCTGAAGTTTAAGATGACATTTTTTTTTTTTTAATGGAGTTTTGCTCTTGATGCCCAGGCTGGAGTGCAATGGCGCGATCTCAGCTCACCACAACTTCTGCTTCCTAGATTCGAGTGATTCTCCTGCCTCAGACTCCCAAGTAGATGAGACTACAGGTATGCACCACCACACTGGCTAATTTTGTACTTTTAATAGGCACAAAGTTTCTCCATGTTGGTCAGACTGGTTTTGAACTCCTGACCTCGGGTGATCTGCCCACCTTGGCCTCCCAAAGTACTGAGATTACAGGCATGAGCCACCACGCCCAGCCAACATGAATCTTAAAATCACATTTTGTGACTATTTCCCCTGCCATATAACTGCCCAATGGGTTCATCTTGCCCACTGTCCAAATAGAGCCTGTTTATCAAGACAGGGGGATTATAATGGAGAAGGAGTTTAATACATATAGAGCCAGCTAAATGGAAGATGGAGTTTTTTATTACTCAAATTAGCCTCCCCCAAAATTTAGAGGCTAAGATATTTTAAAGATAGCTTTTGGCAGGCAGTGGGCTAGGGAATGGTTGCAGCTAATTGGTTGGAGACACAATCCTAGGAATGTGGAAAATGGTCCTTGTACACTGGGTCCACTTCTGCATGGGAGCCACAGGGCCAGTTGTTGTGAGTCACGGATCTGGGTGGAGTCAACTCATTATCAGAAATGCAAAAGTCTGAAAAGATACCTCAAAAGGCCAAGCTAAGGTTCTACAATAGTGATGTCATTTACAGGAGTAATTGAGGAAGTTACAAATCTTATGGCCTCCAGAACAATGGCTGGTGATTGTTTATACCTGTATTTTAACAGAATTCAGGCCTTTTATTAGTTTTATAAAAGTGGCTTAATTTTGGGAAGGACGATTATCATTTAAACCATAAATCACTCCCAAAGTTAGCTTGGCCTACTCCCAGGAATCACAAAAGGCAGTTTGGTGGTTAAAGGCAAGATGAAATTGGTTAGCTCACTCTTTCACCATCATAATTTTCTCACTATTATAATTTTTGCAAAGGCAGCTTCAACCAGTCATCACTGAGTTCTACATTGGTCATGGAGGCCAGCTAAAATTCAGGACAGTGGAAAACCAGTAAAAATCTTTGCAGAGCCTCTGGGTTATTTAGATCACGACAGCAAGAAGAATCTTGAAACCTCAACACTATCACAATGCAAAAGAAAAAATAGACAATTCTTTTTGAGAAAGGGATTATGGAATAATATTGCCTTTGATCCTTATGAATTATAACTACAAAGCAGCATGATTTTTAATCATTCACATCAGCTATAAAATTATTTAATTTAACCAGAGAGCATGAGATAAATCTTGCAAAAAAAAAAAAAAAGAGTTTAAATGGTATGGGTAAATGTATATCTACAAGAATGTTGGTTTCAAAATTGCAATATCAAGAAAAAACAATTTCTTTATGAAAAGGAAATAAGCAAGAAAAAGGTATGGTCACCAAAACATCATGTAAAATGCAAATATACAAACACATAGATAGATGGATAAACAGATTTGTATATACATATATTTATTTATATAATAAATATTTTCATCTGCTTGTGAAATAAGGAAAATAGTCCTTTCTTTTTAGCATATTAGTATGGCTTGTTTACCTGTTGTTTATCTTATTTTTAGGAATTTGCAAAGTAAACATGGGTGGAGATATGTAAAATTTTCTGTGTTGCCTATAGCAGTCAAAAAACCTGACTCTGAAGAGGTAAAATATGGTATATAATGGGATGGAATCATCAAGCTGAGATAGCAGGCAGCCCTCAGGATTCCCTAACAAAACAGATCCTGGAGTATAAAATTCTGGTGACAGAGCTCAAAAATAGTTGGCCTTTACAGGAAGGCATAAATGAAAGGAATGTTTCAAGGGAGGCAAGGTCTCTGAACTGGAATCATTCAAAGGTAATTTCAGCCAATATTATCCTTTTTTTTTTTAACCAAGACTATTCTGCTCAAATTTCATAGTGCATTTATATAGACATTTGAAAAATCATTGGAAGTCTCTATTCATAAAAAAGCTCACAAATTTTACCATCTTAATATCAATGCCTTTATTGTGAAATGGCCCCATCCTCTAACAAAGAACCTTTTATTACAAATATGTTCTTCATTCAGGGAACAGGCAAGACCCTTACAGACATGCCCTTTGGGTTTGGAAAGAGAAGAAACCAACAGATAGAGGAAAAACAATGAACAGACAATATAATTTTATCATAAGACAAAGCCCAAAGGGAATTTAAATATTTAAACAAATATGCAGGCATTCCCCACTTTTAGGAGCCAAGTATATTTTGGCAGAAGGGAATTTCCATATTGTTTAAAACATGTGACAGTTGCTATAACTCTCTTTTAATTAAGATTGCTAATGAGCTTTTTTTTTTTCTTTTTCTTCTTCGTTGGCATTATTCACACCCAAATAACCAGACATCTCTCATAGGTAAGCAGATATATTTTTAATTGTTTTATAATTTTACTTTAATTTAATTTTTTATTTCTTAAGTTCAGATAAAACCTCAAGAAGAAACACTAGGTGAAATGCTAAGTTTCAAACTCGGAATGTCCCTATTTCCACATGTTATTGTCGTTTGAAAAGTCACATTGTTTTGTAAGGCATGGAAAGAATACTAAGTTAATGTTACTTTCTGAATACCCCCAGAAAAAAAGCAAAGAAACAGAAGGGGTGAAAATGCAGATATTACTTTGTTAATGTAAGTATATTATAGGGAAAAGAATATGCCTCAATGGAAAACGATGTATTTTTTATGAGAGCTATTTTAGAACCTGTAAATTGTAGAAAACATTCACATTAGTGAACAAATTTTTAACCTTTGTGAAATTTTCACATGTATTTACCAAATACTACTCATACTTTCAAGACCAAAAAGCACTATTTCTACCTAGTCATCCAAACTCCAAAACTACCTGGACTAAACCTAAGATGCCACTAAAGGAAAAGGTTAAGTGATAATTGCTTGAGCCCAGGAATAATGCAATTCAGATTGAAAGAGATAGTGATTCCATCACTCAACTGTACTAATAATTTTTATCAGTCTAAGAAATGACATCATCTACCAAAACTCCTTTTGCATGGAAAAAGTCAGATAATGTGGATAGGGGCTGTATATTCAGTTCCACAAGAGTGGGCTCTTTATTTTTATTTTATTTGAAGTGAATTTACAGAGTGTTATGCCCACTCATACATAAATTCAAGTAGTAGAATATCTGAGAAATTCTCCCACCATTAATCTAATATTATTATCCTACAGATTCTCTGAAAGCTATTTTTTAAACTTATTTATCCAGTAAACTGAATGTCAGAAACAAACCCTTGCCAGAAAAGTATGGTGACTGCTAACAGATATAGTCAATGCTCAGCAAAGGTAAAGATAAAGATCATTTTGGAGTATGCTAAAGTACACTCTACCTAGGCTTGTCTGAGCACAGAATCTCACTTGAAGTACAAAATATTACAACATGAAGGGAAAATCGATTGCCTGTAGAAAATATGACTGTGAAGAGGGTTTTTAGTTAACTCACTAAAAACAAGGATGGAATCAAAATGCATTAAGTATTATAAAACTTGCGTAGCAAAATCAAATCGTGTGAAAACATGGGAGCAAAACAAGTATTACACATAAGTTAAAACATGGAATTCTTACGGACCAAAACTAATTTCATGAATCAGACTTACTTGCTAATATTTTAATTTCCTGAAACGAGTATCACCATCCAATTTTTGCCATCACTGTATTAGATATTATGGAGAATTCAATCTTTAAAAAATGATTACACATTAGCTCATGAATTTTCTATAAGTTGTACGGCACATAAAAGTTAGTGATGTGGGCTGATCGTGGTGGTTCACGTCTGTAATCGCAACACTTTGGGAGGCCAAGGCGGGTGGGTCACCTGAGGTCAGGAGCTCGAGAGCAGCCTGGCCAATATGGTGAAACCTGTCTCTACTAAAAATACAAAAATTAGCTGGGCGTAGTGGCATGCACTTGTAGTCCCAGCTACTCAGGAGGCTGAGACGGGAGAATTGCTTGAACCTGGGAGGCAGAGGTTGCAGTGAGCTGAGATCAAGTCACTGCACTCCAGTCTGGGTGACAGTGAGACCCTGTCTCAAAAAAAAAAAAAAAAATTAGTGATGTGCAGAGCAGTTAAATTTTTGTGTATTATAATATAAGAATATAAAGCAGAAATTGCAAACCAAGCATTAAAAGGCCAGGCAAGGGGGAAGTAGATTAATAATCATGATAAATACATATAATTTTATCTCTCAATTTTAAAAACAATAAAAAGAAATCTAAGCAAGAGAAAAAAGGCAGATTGGGTATGACGCTATAGGTAGTGATGGAGTCTGTAAATAGACTCTACAACCTAAAGGCGATCAGAAGCTATTGATTTCAGCTGGTTTTCGCCACGTAGCGATGTAGAACTAGTGTTGCTTGACAAGATTTTTCAAGAGAAGTTTGCATCCCAAGTTTTATGTAAAATCTCCAAATTTTAATAACTGATTCGAAAAGCGATTTTGAACTTGTCTAGGTGAAATCTGCCCAGATTTGGCCATGAGGCTACTAGTTTATAATCTCTGGGTAAGAAATCAGAGAGAGTTCAAACAAAGCACAAAAAAATAGCATGGTGGATAGATGGAGGAATTGAGTGAATTGAGAGATTCAAGGTCAGCATGACACTAAATTTTATTATATATAGGATCAAATTTTCAGACTTCAGAATCCTTTTCTATATTATTTCTCACTGTTTTCCCAGCAACTAGCCAGAGTGTCTGGAAATGATGGTTTATATACATTTAATTAACTAGTTAATCAATTAATTGGTTTTTTGGGTTAAATAATTTCTTCTTGCTCTTACAGACCTCAAAACAATTTGAGTGATATAAAATACCTTCTATGAGGAAATATTATAGAAATTCGTATTCATTTAAAATAAAGAAGGAAAGTCAAAGGGTAACTTGGGTCATTAAATATTTTCTAAAAGATGATAGGAGGAGATGAGCTCATTTATATGTGTGCATGTGCGTGTGTGTGTGTGTGAGATAGAGAGACAGAGAGAGAGAGCCTCAAAATAGAGGAATGGAGATTACATTGCAATTAGAATATTTGATTGTAAGACAAAAGATTTTCTGGCTCAGAAGAGTAGGTCTGCTAAGGAGATGGTTAAAGTTGGTGACCTGTAAAATAATATCAACAAACACCATTTTTCTTTTTTTTTTTTTTTCATTTAGCTAGTGACCAAACCAATATGGCCTTATTGTTCTTTGGGACTCTATAGTGATTTTCAAACAATACTCCATTTCTAAACTACTTAGCTCAAATAATATCCATTAAAAAGTCATAGAACTATGGTGGCTGCAGGGTGACAAACGTGTCACGAGAGGAAACATGAAGGCACAGAGCTCGCCAAAAAGGTGAAGAAGTGACCAGCAGATTAAGGCAATTGGCTACAGATGGGGATTAAACAAAGAAACCACCATATAGAGAAACTAGCTTTCTTGCTTTCTGAAAAAGGGTTTATAAAATTGAAGGGGGAAAGCCTAGAAAGTATCCTGAGGTTTTGCCTTGGAAATGAAGGTATGCATGCGAATTCATGATTTTTAAAATATATATGACATATAAATAGACAAGAACATGTGCATTTATGTGTGTGTGTATGTACATGTGTACATACGTGCATTTATAGATTGCTCTATCCATTAAGAAGTTTAAATGCCAGGACAACTCAGAAGAAACAAGTCCGCCTTTTGCCCAGATCTTGATTTCTAAATACCTTAGTGAAATGACTGGTCCCAAAGTTGAAGTAGGGAAAATACAAAATGAGTCAGGAACATCTTGTGCCAGAAATTTGTTAAATGAGCAAAGAATTAAATGTCAAAAGGATCCAGGAATTAGCCTGCAGGAGATTCCAGTGACCATATCTGAGAATATTTGAATATCAAAATAAATAATGATGATACTATTACCACACATCAAAAAATTGATTCAGGAGTTCATATTTATATACATAAATTAAGAAACATATAGGGGAGAAAAATCTTTCTTATGGTAGAATGCCAAGTAATTAATGGAGAAGAAATGGTAGAAATAGAAAATCATCATTTTACACCCATCATTGTTGTGGCTATTTCAGGCAGGTATCATCAACGGATGCTAAGGTTGGTGGGCAGATTTTGATGTGACACTAGACACTACTGTAATTTCAGAGTATCTCCCTAGAAAATACTTATAAATTATGAAGGAATTGGATGGTATATTTTTGTTGAAAAAATGAGGTTAACATCACTTATTAACCTTGACGTGTGAAGGCTGGAAGTGTTAGCATCGTGTACCTCCTCATGTGATCCTCTAGGAAGAGCACAAATTGTTTCTGAGGTGTTCCTTCCAAGAAAGGACAGCTCAAGTCCAGTGATAAAGAAATATTCGATGGACCACATTGAAGACCCCCTAAAGAATGAAAGACCTGTACTCTTTTAAAATCGTCAGGGTGATGAAAAACAAAGAAAGATAGACATGGTTTCAGATGGAATGTCACCAAAGGGATGTGACAAGTGCATTGTGTATTCCTGAACTGAATCATGGGCCAAAGCAGAGAAGAAACAGTGTGGGTAAAGTTGGCAAAATTTGAATGAGGCCTATAAATTGGATAGTGGTATTGTATTAATGTTGATTTCTTGTTCTATGTTGGAGAGTATCCTTTATTTGACGAAATGCATACTGAAATTTTTAGATGTTCTGTGGCATCACATTTACAATTTGCTCTCAGAATGTTTGTAACTTTTAAGTATGAAGTTACTTAAATGTAGATTACAAAAAAACTAGAAGGCACTTTGAAATCCTTGCTTGACAAGCTCACTAGCTTCTCTTTCTCTGGCAATTTCTTGTAACTGTCCAGTATAGACTTTTCACATACTTAAAATTCCTATTAATCAAAGGTCAAGTGAGGGCTTCACTATAATATTTTATAAAGTGTATTCCTTCCTCCCACACCTCTTCAAAATATATTTCTTCAAAGAATTCATTAGTACTCAATGAATAGAGATCCACAGTGATAATAAATGCTATGTCTAAAATGACTTAACTAAAATAATTCCAGAGTGCCACCAGCAGAGATCATGCAGAAGGAAGCGTGGCACTTTCAATGTTCTCTTCTGGAAGAACAGATAGGTCCTCAAAGCATGAGAGTTCAAACAGGGGTCATTTAAGCAGGTAGATTATCAATAGCTATTGCATTCAATGGAGTCCTATAGGCAAAGATATTTAGTGATTAAGTGGCCTACATACACCTTATTGCTTTACTTCCAAATATCAAATATAAGAAACCCTATTTTTTGGGGGAGGCCGAGGAGGGTGGATCACAAGGTCAGGACATCAAGACCATCCTGGCTAACACGGTGAAACCCTGTCCCCACTAAAAATACAAAAAAATTAGCCAAAAAATTAGCCAGGAGTGGTGGCTGGCCTCTGTAGTCCCAGCTACTCAGAAGGCAGAGGCAGGAGAATAGTGGGAACCTGGGAGGCAGAGCTTGCAGTGAGCAGAGATCGCGCCACCTGCACTCCGTCTCAAAAAAAAAAAAAAAAAAAAAGAAAGAAAGTCTATTTTTAAAAGTCTCTTAGATATTTTCCATGGTTTCCAAATTATCTGTGGGAAGCTCTGACTTACTTGTATAGAGTTTAATATATGTGTCCACCATTAAATCCAGGTCATGTTTTATATCAAAATTTATGTTAAGCAAAGCCAAGTTACTTGACCTTTGGTCTGTCAAAGTGTACTTCAAATATGCTTTAAGATGCTTTCGTCCATTTTCATACCACTCATTCTCAACCTTCATCACAGGACGAATACACAAGACCTTCAGCAATGCATATACATTAGGAAAAAACTTGATGTCAGGTAGATGGAGGGCTTCATAGATGGTGGATGGAAGCTCTATATCTTTCCTCCTGTGTTTCTATTTGATTCTCCAACAATGAAGGTTGACTGAGAGCGTGTCGGGATTGGATAAGCCACTTCTACAACATGTCAGCATGGTGTTCCTCCTAGGTATTGAATTTGAGTTGTCCCATGACTGTGGGTACCAGAGATAAGCATTTAAGAGCTTTGAGGTGCTGTTCTGAGAATATATCTTTAAGTTCCTGAATAATGTGCTCCACTGTTGGGACACTTAGGGTTTCTCTGTAGTAAATCTCAGAGGTTAACTGGGATTCCAAGTTACCCTGGTGAGCTCTGCGGAATTTCCCAGGGAGTTTCATTTGAAGATCATTTGATTGCCAAATCTGTGCCTTCCTCAAACCAAAATTCATGATAAACTTCAATATTTTCCATCACTCCACTGAGTGAACCCAGTACTGCAGTCAAGCTACCGGATGCAAATAAGACATCAGAGGTTTGACCCTGGAGATTTTTCCCAAAGGCTCTTGTAAAAGGACATTTTTAAGAACAAGAGTAGTAACAATGAAATCAAAATCTGTTACTGCACTGTGGAGTACAAATGCGCTGCCAGCTATACAGTTATTCCATCTAATATTTGTGTCACTATTTATACTCTCTAAACATAAAACAAGTGCTTGATGGAGTTCCACTAAAATTTCAAAAGCATCATGCCTGCGTGTTCATGGAGAATGCAGATTTCCTTCACTTCTTTACCCCTTTCTTTACTGTTCTGAAAAAGGACAGAAATTATATTGTCAAGTTCTAAAAGCAGTCGTGGCGATCGATGGAAAAAAGAACAAACTTCCTCAATTGTTCTTAAAGCAACAGATACTCCTATAACAGGTACTGATTTTGACAACCACATATTTATGGCACAGGAAGAGTAGAGCATGTAAATAGCTTGGGGATATTTCTCTGAAAGTCTAGAAGCAACAACTTTCATTTTGGAAGAAAATCCACTAGACACAATGTAAGCCTGGCCACGACAATACTCCATATTTAATTCCCACTTCTCAGTTATCATAGTGTGAAATTTCACAGCCAAAATTTCTGCATCAGCTTTGTAAGGCAGGAAGCCTACAAATTCTTCTCTTAGGTTATGAGATTCATCAACAAACCTCACCAACACAGGTAGGTAGGTGCTCTTCCCTTGTTATGTCCACTACATCATCAGTGATAATGGAAAAGAAATGTGAGTCTCTCACTTCTCTGAGAGTTTCTTCTCAAATACCGCTCTCATAGATCTCTAGCATCTGTTTCTACTGTGTTTCTGAACAAAACAACGTGTTAACTGCTGTTGTCTCAAACCATTTTCTCAGAAACTCTTCACCAGAATTTATCTGACACTCCAGCAGTGCTTGAAAGTTATCTGGACTAAAAGGATCTTCTGGGATTTCATCAGCCTCATATCCATCCAGAGGTATGTTTTGCTTTCCCATCGGAATCAAGATTTCAAACAGAGATTTTAGTTATTCTCTGTTTTCCTTCTCTTCAAGGGTTAGAGGTAAAATGTCCTCATCTTATCCTTCACCCCCTTCTTCACTGGGGTTCTGAGCGTTGCTATTGTTGATTTCTTTATGTTTTTGTTCGTGTTCAGAAGTTTTATCAATTTTTTTCTGTTTCAGTGTCCTGATTTCTTCTTCACTCAGTTATTTTATTTGTTTTCTGTGTCTACTCTGTGTGTTGTTCAAATGACTGGTAAGATCAAATATTGTTGGTATTTCATTATCTCGAAGAACTGTCCTCTAAGGACTCTCCCAATGACTTCACAAGTATCTGCTTCAATTAATTTTGAGAAATAAACCAATTATTTAGTTTTCTGATGCCTTTGCAAAATGTATATAGTTCTACAGATCCTAGAGGTCTCAAAATGTTTGACACATAATTGATAATGTTTATTTAGCTGATCAGGTGTTTTGTCTTCTAAATCTGCTATCCTTCAATTCTTCACCCACTTCTGGCATCTGGCCGGGTCCCGCGGGAACGTGAAGAAGGCCAGGTCGGACTGCGTGCTCTTCTGCGTGCGGTTAGGGGCAGCGCAGAAGTTCCGCATCCTCGCCCGCCGGCCGGCCCAGACCCATCCCCTTCTACTTAGGGCAGCCGCCCGCCAATCCGTGCCAGGGAGGGGAGCCAGGCCGGCTGGCCGGCTCGGCAGGGCTGGCACGCGGGGGTGACAAATTCTTATAATTTGACTTTCCATTTTTAGTTTTAATTATGTTATGCCACTTATAATAGAAAATATTCTGACTGCTCATTCCCAAAATATCTCAATTAAGTGCAAGGCAGAAACATTGGGTTAACTTCAACGTTTGTGAAAGTTTTCACCAGCAAACTAAAATCTCCCATAGATACAGAATGCTCAGTCAGGACCACCTAAATACAGCTCTCAAAGGAAAAACTGTAGGCACAAATATTTCTAAAGTAGATGATAAACACATGGATCTACCAAGGACATTTTCATGATGCTGTAACTTTAAGCTTCTTCATGTGTTGAGAAAGTATGTTTTTAAAATAACTCTGGAACTGTTTAACATTGAAAATGAGTGTGTTTCTGTGCAGCATTTGTGGAATGCTGGCCACCAAAGAGACATTTACAGCAATTGCAAATTTGCTTTTGAACGGATCCCCCATGACCCCAAAACATTTTTATCCCTTGCTAGTTATCTATTTTCTTTCTTGAATAATCCTGCTTTTTTGTAACACTTTACTCCTGTTGCATCGTTTTTCACCAAATGCACAGTTAACTTTAAATCCATTTTAAAAGGCAAAAAGAAGATACCAGTAACTCTTACTTCAAACCTATATATGCTTTTCTCCTGTCTATTTATGTTCAGTTTGTCAGACTTTCCTCAAAACTGATAGTTATTCTATTTAATTCAATTTAGCCAAATATCATGGGCTATAAAGTCAAGATTATACCAGAGGGGGCAATTGTCATAATTTAAGGTTTTGAGGCCACTAATGTCATGCTATTTTTAGGAATAACTAGACAAGACACAAAAGAACATCATTGCCACTGTTTCAGATGTCATCTCATGAAACTGGTTTATTGGCCAGAATAATCCCAGGAATTTCTCAATGAAACTCAATTATGAACAATGAGACATGTCAATGAGGCATTGACAGCAAATGAAACATTCCACGTATGCGAATATCTAACTAAAATGTGTTCTCATTTAAGCTGAATTTTAAGAAATTCAAGGATTTTATTCTTAAATTGTACTTACTGTCATTTATATAATTTAGAATAATCATTTTGAGCATTAGTGTGGTAGACACTGAAAATGTAGCCCTTAAAATTTATTTACACCATCTGTTAGTAAAGACTTCAGGTTTGGGAGATTGTACCTCCTAATCCCACTTTCCTAGGCACTTGAAATTGGAGAAGATATGTCTAAGGTACTGTGTATTATACTTTGCTGTGACCACATTTATTGTTTCACAAGTGGGTTTCTCTATTCCATTTAGGCCCATGAGACTTCAAAAGGTATTTGCTTGAGACCTCTAAGAAAAAAAAAAAAAATAGTCTAAGTCTTTATGGAAATGGTTGATGATGTCCCATAAACTTAGCAGCCATAGTTTAACCGCAAGAGTCACCAAATGAAACTGCCTTAGTACAATGCCCGTTAGAAAACTAGAATACAGAACAGAACGAACATAAGCCTGTGATGCCATCACTGAGTAGCTAAATTTAAAAAACCAGGAAGTTTCCCCTTTGGATTTCCAACTTGCATCAGACAACATTATTTGAGCTGGGTTGTCTGTCACTTGTAACTAAATGCGTACTACCAAGACAATATTTATTCTACTATGTCAGTGATGCATGCAGGGTTAATAACAGTATTTGCTGCATTACATAAAATTACTCAGGACTTTCTATGTTTTCTAGATCATGTGTTTAATTTGTATAGTGTATCTCTCTTCTCCTGTTGTTAGCTATTACTCTATGGACTAAGAAATTACTTACTAAAAGATAAGAATTGTCAGCCAATTTCCTTTGATCTGCTATGACCCTAGAGGAGAGGCATGCGCCAAAGGCCTCAGCTCCCTCCTTACTTCCTTAGGAAGGACTTTCCCAACCCACATCAAAGTCAAATCCCCTTGTTAATTATCCTTGCTGAGCTACTATACAACAAGCTCTCTTCTAAGCATTTACTTGAATTAATCTATTTAATCCTCACACAATCTATTTAATCCTCACATAAACCTTATTTTACAGACCATATCATTCCCATTTTAGGCCATTTGTACTGCTTTAACATAAAACTTGAGAGTGGGTAATATATTAAAACCAGAAATTTATTTTTCACAGTTTGGAAGGTGGCAAGTCCAAGATCAAGGTGTCAGCATTTGGTCTGGTGAGGGCCTTCTTGCTACATACTCACATGGCAGAAAGCAGAAGGGCAAGCTAACTAAATGCTGCAGGAAGCATCTTTTCTAAGGGTCTTAATCTCATTAACCAGGAGGAAGCTCTCATGGCCTATTCACCTATTAAAGGTCGACCTCTTAATACCATGACATTGGCAACACCTGAATTTTGGAGGGAAACCATTCAAAGCATAGCACAAATGAAGAAACTGAGGCACAAAAGTGCTGGTAGGTAGTATAAGGTCACAAAACAAAGAAGAATTGGGAATATGATTTAAATCAAGGGAATTAAAAGCCCTGCTCCCTTAACTTTTGTGCTACATGTCCTTTTTTTTTTTTTTTTTTTTGAGATGGAGTCTCACTCTTTT
>NW_012114899.1:2945208-2980500 GCF_000951035.1 Colobus angolensis palliatus | reverse complement strand
AGCTTAGGGCGTTTATTTTAGTTAGTTAGTTAGTTAGTTAGTTAGTTATTTCAGACGCAGTCTCGCCCTGTTTCCCAGGTTGGAGTGCAGTGGCATAGTCTCAGCTCATTGCAACCTCTGCTTCCCAGGTTCAAGTGATTCTCCTGCCTCAGCCTCCTGAGTAGCTGGGACTACAGGCGCCCTCCACCACACCTGGCTAATTTTTTGTATTTTTAGTAGAGGTGGGGTTTCACCATGTTGGCCAGGATGGTCTTGATCTCTTGACCTCTTGATCCATCCACCTCAGCCTCCCAAAGTGCTGGGATTACAGGTGTGAGTCACCATGCCTGGCCTCATTTAGTTTTTTCAGAACACTTATCTCACATGTACTTTAAACATTTCCTAACATAATAATTCAATTAACATTCAACCCTCCCACTAGACTACAAGTTCCATACAAGCAGAGATTATATTCAGATTAGTTCATCATTGTCTCCTCAACCCTTAGCACAATGCCCACATCTTTATAAGCACTCAGTAAGTGTTCAAAAAAAGAGAAAAGAAAAGAAGGAAGGACACAAGGTAAGCACAGAGGAAAAGGAATGAAAGATGGAAATCAAGACCTAAGCAAGAACCCAAAAGGAAGCTATAGATAAGTTATGATTGAGGGCTGTTATAGCTGCACAGAGGCCTTTTCTGCTTCCTACTAAGCAGTCAAATTTACCAGATAAATGAGCTGTTACTGTACTTCATGTCCAATAATAACATTTCTTTTAGCAATTAACTCAGAGTATGTCCAACATTTCATGTAATGAGGAAAGCTAAAAAGAAAACACACATTAAGAATGTAAATAGGCCAGCGCAGTGGCTTGTGCCTGCAATCCCAGCACTTTGGGAGGTTGAGGTGGGCAGATTGCTTGAGCCCAGGAGTTCAAGGCCAGCCTGGGTGACATGGTGAAACCCCATCTCTGCCAAAAAAAATGTAAAAACTAGCCAGGTGTGGCAGTGCGTGTCTATAGTCCCAGCAACCCAGGAGGCTGAGGTGGGAGGGTCGCTGGGACCTGGCAAGGTCAAGGCTGCAGTGAGCTATGATTGTGCCACTGCACTCCAGCCTGGGCAACAGAGTGAGATTCTGCCTCAAGATAGAAAAAAATATATAAATAGATATTTAAACTTGTGGGGATAAAATGTTATGCACTTAAAACTGGCTACATATTCAGGATTGAAAGATTTAGAATAGAGAATAAAATTACTAACCATATAGAAGTACAAAAACCCTCAGAAACTTTATGAACACTTTTATGCACACAAACTAGAAAACCTGGAAGAAACTGATAAATTCCTGGAAATATACAACCTCCAAGATTGACATAGGAAGAAATAGAAACCCTGAACAGACCAATAGTGAGTTCCAAAATTGAATCAGTAATAAAAAGTCTACCAACCAGAAAAAATCCCTAGACCAGACAGATTCACAGCCAAATTCTACCAGATGTATAAAGAAGAGCTAGTACTAATCCTACTGAAACTACTCCAAAAAATTGAGCCGGAGGGATTCTTCCCCCTCTCATTCTGTGAAGCCAGCATCATTATAGTAGCAAAATCTGGCAGTCACACACACACAAACTTCAGGCCAATATCCTTGCTGCACATAGATGCAAAAAATCCTCCAGAAAATACTAGCAAACCAAATCTAACAGTACATCAAAAAGCTAATCCACCACAATCAAATACACTTTATTCCTGGGATGCAAGGTTGCAATCAATAAATGTGATAATCACATAAACAGAACTAAAAACAAAAACCACATGATCATCTTAATAGACACAGAAAAGGCTTTTGATAAAATTTAACACCCAGTCCATGCTAAAAACCCTCAACAAACTAGGTGTCAAAGGTACGTACCTCAAAATAAAAAGAGGCTTCTGTGACAAACCCACAGCCAACATCACACTGAACAGGCAAAAGCTGGAAGCATTCTCCCTGAGAACAAGAACAAGACAAGGATGCCCACTCTCACTGCTTTTATTCAACATAGTACTAGAAATCCTAGTCAGAGCAATCAGGCAAGGGAAAGAAATAAAAGGCATCCAAGTATGAAAGAGGGGAAGTCAAACTATCTCTCTCCACAGATAGTATATACCTAGAAAACCCCAGTCACTCCTCAAAGTCTCCTAGATCTGATAAATAACATCAGAAAAGTTTCAGGATACAAAATCAAAGTACAAAAATCAGTAGCATGACTATGCATCAATGTGAGAGCCAATTCAAGAATACAATCCCATTCACAATAACCACAAAAAGAATAAAATATCTAGTAATACATTTAATCAGGGAGGTGAAAGATCTCTACAATGAGAATTACAAAACACTGATGAAAGAAATCAGAGATGAAACAAACAAAACATTCCATGCTCATAGATAGGAAGAATCAATATTGTTACAATGGCCATACTACTGAAAACAATTTTCAGATTCAATGCTATTCCTATCAAAACACCAATGACAATTTTTGAAGAATAAGAAAAACTATTCTAAAATTTATATAGAACCAGAAAAGAAGCTCAAATAGCCAAAGCAATATTAAGTAGGAAAAACAAAACCAGAGGTATCACATTATCCAACTTCAAACTATACTACAAGGCTACAGTAACCAAAACAACATTGTACTGGCACAAAAACAGACAGATAGACCAATGGAACAGGTTAGAGAACCCATAAATAAAGTTGTACAACTACAGCCATCAGATCTTCAACAAAGTAGATAAAACCAAGCAATCGGGAAAGGACTCCCTGCTCAAAAATGGTGCTTGAATAACTGGCTAGCCATATGCAGAAGACTGAAACTGAACTTCTTGCTTATAACATCTACAAAAATCAACTCAAGGTGGATTTAAAGACTTAAATATAAAACCTAAAACTATAAAAGCCCTAGAGGTAAACCTAGGAAATACCACTGTGGACATAGATCCTAGCAAAGATTTCATGATGAAAACTCCAAAAGCAGTTGCAACAAAAACAGAAATTGACAGATAGGACCTAATTAAATTAAATAGATTCTGCACAGCAAAAATAACTATCAGCAGAGTAAACAGACAGCCTATGCAATGGGAGAAAATATTGTAAACTGCATTTCACAAAGGTCTAATATCCAGAAACTATAAAGAATTTAAACAAATTAACAAGCAAAAAAACAACCTCATTAAAAATGAGCAAAGGACATGAACAGACATTTCTCCAAAGAAGACATTCATGTGGCCAACAAGCATATGAAAAAATGTTCAACATCACTAATCATTAGAGAATGCAAATCAAAATCAGAATGAGATACCATCTCGCACCAGTCAGAAAGGCTAGGATTAAAAAGTTAAAGAATAACAGATGCTGATGAGGTTGCAGAGAAAAGATACTGCTTACACATTGCTAGTGGGAATGTAAATTACTTCAGCCTCTGTGGAAAGCAGTTTGGATATTTCTCAAAGAATGTAGAACTAATATTCAACCTAGCAATCCCATTATTGGGCATATAGCCAAAGGAATATAAATCGTTCTACCATAAAGACACATGAACTCATATGTTCATTGCAGCACTATTCACAATGGTAAAGACATGGAATCAACCTAGATGCCCATTGATGGTGGACTGGATGAAGAAAATGTGGTACATATACACCATGGAACACTATGCAGCCATAAGAAAGAACGAAATTATGTCCTTTGCAGCAACGTGGATAGAACTGGAAGCCATTATCCTAAGTGAATTAATGTAGGAAGGAACAGTAAAGCAAATACAACATATTCTCACCTATGTGAAAGGGAGCTAAACGTTGAGTATACGTGGATGCAAAGAAGGGAACAATAGACACTGGGGCCTACTTGAAGATGGAGGGTAGTAGGAGGGTGAAAACCAAAAAACTACCTATCCAGTAATACCTTCAGTACCTGAGTGATGAAATAATGTGTACACCAAACCCCTGCAACATGCAATTTACCCTGTAACAAACCTGCACATATATCCCTTGAACCTAAAACAAAAGTTGGAAAGAAAAAAAGAGAGAGAGTAAAAATCTCCCAGGAGACCTGAAAGAAGCTATGACTGACTAAAGCAATGGATAAGGATATAGTCTGTGTCAGTTAACTATTGCTGTGTAACAAATTATCCCAAAATTTAGCATCTTAAGAGAGCATGAATTTATTATCTCACAGTTTCTTTGAGTTAGGTATAACTTAGTTGGATCCTTTAGCTCAGCACCTTTCACAAGGCTGCAATTAGGTTTTTAGTGTAGGTTCACAGTCATCTCAAGGTTAAACTAGGGCAGGATCTGCTTCTAAGCTCATTTAGTGGTTGTTGATAAGATGCACTTCCTTATGGGCTGTTGAACAGAGGCCACGTTCAGTTTCTTGAAATATGAGGCTCTTCATCATGGCAGCTTGCTTCATCAAATCTAGTACGAGATAGCATCTGCTAGCAAGGCAGAAGTCATGATGTTTTATAACTTAATATGGAAAGGACATCTTCTCACTTTTGCCATATTCTGTTAATTAGGAGCAAGTCACTAGGTTCAGCTCACAATGGATAGGAGACGATTACTCAAGGTCATGAATACCAGGAGGTAGGGATCATTTTAGAAGTTTGCATAACATGTAATTCTTTATATAGTTAAAAAAAACTGCATATAAATTACATAATGTATACTTTATAATTACGTATTTTTATCTTTAAGCCAAGGACAATATAAGAGTAAAATAACAATATGTACTCATGTATATCATTATATAAACTCTTATTATTAAAGTCCATTTACTTTCAAGAAAAGTGGTCCAAATCACAAATTAAAACAGCAAAAATGTTAAGTTCAAATAAAATGTATGTATGTGGCAGCATATTTGCCATTTTTTAACTGTGAAATATGAAATAAAATTGTAAGTTCCTGTCACACAACTGTGCCTTCTAAATGGTATTTACTAAATAAACATTAAAAGCAAGGAATATAATTCAGACACTAGGTAAGGAGGAAGTAAATGCAAACTGATAGAAAATAAAAATGCAGTTCAACTAAGTGTTGAATATAACAAACCCAATTTCCAGGCCTGAAAATTCGAGAACAAATTTCCAGTAAATCGTTGGAGGGATTCACTCGTCACCTCCCCTCCTCTGTCTACCCCTCACTAGCTTTCTGCGAAGAGAGGAGGTGGTCCCCCAAACCAAAATCTTTGCGTCCCTGGGTAACTAACTCAAGATATAGCCAAATCAGAAAGGTATTATGAATATTTCTGGGAACATTACTGGGCCTTTATGCATAAGCATTAAATTGAATATTCAAGAGATACCACATTATTTTTTCAAAAAGAGCCTAGTCCCTTTTACCAATACCAGGAGTGAGTTTATTTTCATGTGGTTTTAATTGGCCTGAGGTTTAACACAGCTTTACTTTGTCAGTAAGGACTGTTTTATTTTAAAATATAACAGAACAATTGAATTCAATTTAAAAGGCAGAGAAAGTCAACAGACTACCTAACCTGATGCAGTTTTCATCTCAGCTAAAATCTACTTGGCTTATATTCCAGGTCAGTAGTAGGGGAGGGCACCAAGATGTGGTGCCAAAGGGAGTAGGGAAGGGCACCAAGATGTTCATTATGGTTATCTGAAAGCCACCCAATAATATATACATTTTCTTGCCTCCCCTTTGGCTTTGTAGACCAAGGAAAGTAACTGGGAAAAGGTTGAGAGGCGATTTTTAAAACATAAGAGCAACAGAATAGGAAAAAAAACACAGAAAACACCTAGACTAAGACTTAAGGCAAAGAAAGAAATCTGCGCTCCAGGATTTCCGAAAATAAAGACAAGACAAAAAAACTGCAGGGTACAATTGGCATATATCGGGATATCCAGTCACTTGTATCATTTTGCAAACTGAAATTCTGAAACTGGTAGGGAATATTTATTAGGATTTCAGCACAGAACAAAACTTAAACATTAATTCTGTGTGAAGTCTGTGTGGAATTGACTTCAGGTTCATGAAGGAAAGATCGAGGAAATATTCTTAAAATCAATCCAACAGAGTTGAGATAAAGAAGGGAGTAATGTAATAATTATGTTTCCAGATCATCATATTTCCATCAAAATGACTTAAATGCTTATATTTTACACTCATAGTCTTAAAAAAAAAACCCTCCAAATCATTTATAATCCAATGATTGAGAATTATCTATGGGCCCAGCATTTTTAGATATCTTAAAATTAAGGGTTAAGGGGGCATCTAATGGATGGTGTGTGTGTGTGTGTGTGTGTGTGTGTGTGTGTGTGTAGAGGCAGGAGGTGACAGGTGGCTTTGGAGGCCATGGAGGACAGCTACGGATTCAATATTAGAATCACTTCTGTACTCTATCTGACCCATGAGTACAGAGAATCCAGTTTAAGATCTTCAAGGACAGAAAATGGACTACTTTAGGAAGCCTGTCTGCTTCCTTTTCAGAAAATATAACTGACAGAATGTATTTCCTTATTGCAAAAGTTGATCATACAAATTGGGTCATTCTTGTTATACCAAATTGAAACAGAGTCAAAAGGCTGGGGGAAAAGCACTCAGAGCACAATAACAGTGATCCAAGAATGTAATTCTCTCTGAGCCTGATTGCTGAAACTGCCTGCTATAACCTGAAACCAGTTTTATCTAATAGCTTCTGAAAGAACATCCTGCAATTCTAAGAATAATTTTACTCACATCTGTCACTTACCAATCTAAACTTGCCATTTTCCAAAACCTCACCAGTGCCAATGGACTTTCTTAAAGAGCAATACAAATATTTTTATTTATTTATTTATTTATTGAGACAGTCTCACTCCACAGCTCAGGCTCGAGTGCAGTGGTACAATCTTGGCTCACTGCAACCTCTGCTGCCAGGCTTCAAGAGATTCTCCTGCTTCAGCCTCCCAAGTAGCTGGAATCACAGGCACACACCACCACGCCTAGCTAATTTTTGTATTTTCAGTAGAGATGGGGTTTCGCCATGTTGGCCAGGCAGGTCTCAAACTCCCGACCTCAGGTGATCCGCCTGCCTCAGCCTCCCAAAGTGTTGGGATTACAGGTGTGAGTCACTGTGCGGGGCCTCATTTGTCTCTCTCTCTTTCTTTTTTTTTTAAAAAAATAAAACCTCTAACCTTCTCTTTGATCTTTGGACATGCCAAAGATCATCCAGTCTGCATGTATGCCCTGAATTGCAATTCTTTCTTCCCCAACAAAATGTTTTAATTTCAGAGATTCATCTGTATTTTATTTGACTTTGACACTTACTATGAAGTTGAAATTTTCACTCTATAATGGTCCACCATTAATATCTCAGAGTGAAACTAAATAATGCCTTTGGAGACACACATGTGCACCCACATGTACACATGCATGCACTAGACAATACATAGAACAAGAGAACGATTGTAATTTCCCCTAAATATATTTTCCAAATTAACCATTTCTCACATTTCAAATAGAAATATTTTACTAGCCATATAGCTATATCCTGGGTATGGACCAGTTTAATCTTCATACTATTCAGCCCAGAAAATAAAATACGATTCCAAACCTTGGTTGATTAGTACAGAAGAGAGTACAATTGTATAAGGCTGCTTTCATGCTGCTGATAAAGACATACTTACCTGAGATTGGGTAATTTATAAAGAAAAAGAGGTTTAATGGATTCGCAGTTCCACGTGGCTGGGGAAACCTCACAATCATGGCAGAAGGTGAAAGACACATCTTACATGGCAGCAGACAAGAGAGAATGAGAGCCAAGTCAAAGGGGAAACCACTTATGAAATCATCAGATCTCGTGAGACCTATTCACTACCATGAGAACAGTATGGGAGAAAGTGCCCCCATTGTTCAATTATCTCCCACTGGGTCCCTCCCACAGTACGTGAGAATTATGGGAGCTACGATTCAAGATGAGATTTGGGTGAGGACACAGCCAAACCATATCAACAACTCTCTCTTAACTTGTTCTGGTCTTTCTAGTTTTTCTAATGCAACAGAGGATACATTCAAGTGGATTCAAATAGGCCTCAAGTAAGTTTGTCTGGCAGGAGGGAGAACTGAGGAATACAGACATAACTACATACTAAAATTGAGTATAAGATAGAATTGAAAGCCACTTATATAGCCTGAGAAAACGAGACACGTCTACAAAATGATCTGAGACTTCTGACTTCCCTAGGCGAGGACAGCTACCTTCTTTCAGATATACCTCTGTTTTGATACCGCTAGCTATAATACTTAACCAGGTGAATGAGTATCGGAAAGAAAAAAAAAAAAGCTTACTTTTTAAAAGGATTTTATTCACAACACATTTATTAGTTTTAAGGATCTCATTCTTTCCAGACATACCTATGGAACAGAAAGGCCAGCATTGAGTTCCTAAAGATCCTCAAAAGGGGCATTCAGCAAAGAGGTAGGATGGAGAAGAAAGGTCTGCCATGGACAGACCAAAAAAAGCAACAGGTCCTGGCCTGTGGGCAAAATTTTCCAAAGACAATGGAGATAAAGGCCTGTGAGGTTTTTGGGTTCTGGGGACCTGTCTACATTCTTCCTGATAGCTGCATCCAGGAACAATCATAATATCCCAACATGATCTGTTTGATATAGACAGCTTAGGGCGTTTATTTTAGTTAGTTAGTTAGTTAGTTAGTTAGTTATTTCAGACGCAGTCTCGCCCTGTTTCCCAGGTTGGAGTGCAGTGGCACGATCTTTGCTCACTGCAACCTGTACCTCCTAGGTTCAGGCAATTCTCCTGCCTCAGCCTCTAGAGTGGCTGGAATTACAGGCATGCACCAGCACTCCCGACGAATTTTTGTATTTTTGGTAGAGATGGGGTTTCTCCATGTTTGCCAGGCTGGTCTCACACTCCCGACCTCAGGTGATCCACCTGCCTTGGCCCCGCAAAGTGCTGGGATTACAGGCGTGAGCCACCGCGCCTAGCCGGCTTAGGGCAATTTTATCTGTTAAAGTCTTTGGGCACCATACTCCTTGAGGCGATGATAGAACCTCAGTGAGCATGATGGTGCCATGTCTTGTGTGCAGCAAGACCAGAAATTCCATGACTTCCAGCCAAGGAAAATCTCGTATGCTCCACTTCCACCCCCAGAGAAACAGAGCTACTGCCTTCAAGGGATTAGCCATCTTGGGCAATGAGCATTTTATCACTGACCACTCTGGGCAAAGATAGAAGCTCCTCCCTGAATGCTCTGAATTACCTAAGAACTCCAGGCTTTCATACAACCTTGGAGGATGAGGAGATGAGGATCCCCAGTAATGGTGATGGTTTAAATGCCTGCCTACTTTCTAGGAAGGGATGTGGAAACAAAGTAAATTTTACTTAGTGAAATAAAATAAGTGACATTCCTTTCACCTCATATTGCATAGTAAAATTGAAATTGGATACATATTTTTAGAGGTAAGCATGAAGAAGCTGATGCTGGAGAAAGTTAAGTAGCTTACTCAAGGTCATTAGGTTGTTAAAGCCAGGACTGTAACCCAGATCTCCATTCCTGATACAGTATTCTTCATTTATAACTATATTTGTTTTTAATTTTAACATTAGATTTTTCAAACCATTTTTAATGTGTAAATGCTTGATATTGAGGCTCAGAGAGTAGGGCTTGTAGGGAGTGGTAAATCAATACTTACTGGATTAAAGGTTTACTTGATAGAAAATTGTATTGTGGCAGATATATTCATGAAGACCTAAATAGATGTTAATTTCTAAAACAAGTATTTATGAACACAAATTTTTCCCAAGTTATTTCATACTAGGGACTGATTGGAACAAAAAGATTAATGAGTTTGTATCTTCAAAATGTGTTTAAAATATGGAGCGTCTGTGACAAAAGAAAAAAGAGAGTGAATAATTCACAAAAACTATCAGTTATGTATCTTTAAAATTCCATTCTGACACTGATATACTACGTTAAACCAAGTGTGTCTCCGAGATAAAGATGCATTTATTTCTAAAGTTATTTAATCACATAACTTTTTCACAAAATATTCAATACAACTAGTGAAGACATATAAGCTCTGGTCACAACTCTCTTACATCAATTATGTAAAATAATTTTAACACCCCAAAAGTGAGAGTCTCTTCCGAAAGTAAAATAATTATCAATAAAATAGTGACCGAGTGAAACTGCTTTAACTTTGAGACAGTCTATGATAATTTGACATGGTGAAATATTGATGGTCTGAGAAGGCTTTTCTTTAAAGTAAGAAGTTTCAGTAGTTGAGCTCACAACTACAAGCTTAAATAAAATGACTCTTTAATATTGGTGTCCATAGCAATATTAATAATGCAATAAATAAGAAAGAAGAATCAGCACTATACTTAAAATCCTTTTATTTCAGTTATTATCAATAATAATTATTGCCTGAACTGAGCTGACCACTTTTGTTAATTACCACTACATGTTGGTGATTCTATTGCATTTGAATTTAAAAAAATATGTTTGAATTTCGTATATTTGGACTTTTTGACATAAACAAAATCTCTCAACCATATTATATGTTGAGTGTTCATTCAAACAAACTTCCAACAAGTTGTTTTTCAGTTCTTACCAAATGCAAAGTGGTTCTGTAAAGTAAATCATATGTCCATTTAAACATAGAACATTTCCTCCAGTAGATTTAAGATAATTGATGGCATTTTCTTTATTTTCCTTAAACCTTCTCTCTAGGATGATGAGATCACCTGATCTCAAACACTCAGATCCTAGAACTAACCTTCCTTCATACTAAGGTCTAACATTTAAAGAGTAATGAACCTAGTAATGAACCAATGCCAATTGTCCTTGCAGCAAAAGCTAGAAATTTGGAAAGGTGAGTAATTTTCTTGCAATCTGGTGGCTATTCTGTGAAGATAGAAGTTTGGTAGCAGTTGGTGTCATTTGCTGGCAGTTGCCAACCAACTGTGCATTGCCTGGTGGAGGGAAACAGTTGAGGATAGAGGGAGAAGGGAGTGGCTTATATATAAAGCAAACTCTTATAACCCCAGAAGATCAAAGCCTGAACCAAACAGGTGAGAATTGTTCACTTAGAGGGTCATCTCTGGAAGAGCTATCAAGAGGAGTTACAAAGCTTGCTAATTTCATTTGAGATTCAACACTAACCAAGAAAAAAATATATAGAAACTAAGGGGCCTATTTCCAAACAGTTTAAAGGAATGTGTCACATTTGTCTTCCTTCTGCAGCAAGTACCAGCTATGTGTCCACATTGCTTGATGAGACAGGCCTCTTAACATTTTGGTTTAACAAAGACAATGAGTTCCTTGGTAGAATAAAAGTAACATAATTTAGAAAAGAAGTCAGGAAACCATGTGTTTGATTACACAGTCAAGGCTCCAAACCATTACAAGAAAACACTCAGTAAAATAATATGATATAGAATAAGGACAGAAAGAGAAACAAAGCTTTCCTGTAGTAACTCTGTAGGTGTGCATAGAAGAGGGAGAGAACAGAGAGTCACTGGCATATAAGGTATATCTATAAGGAATAAATGTGACATACTTCTTACAGAATCTACTTACAAAAGTCACTCAAGGAACATTTGCTGAATGAATTAATAATCAGCTTAATAAAGAGGAGCTACCCCTACGTTCTAAGAAATCTAGTATTTATCCAGAAAGAATAAATATACCAAGGGTGACTGACACACAACGAATGACCAATATCAAGGTATGCTGTGTTTCTGAAGCACATATCCAGAATGTAGCATCCCATGGAGACCACCATTCATGCCAATTTGACTGAGAAGCAACAATACCACCAGAAGAGATCAGGGGAAAAAATTAAGGAACATTTAAGGGGATCCAGTAATACACATAAGAAACAATAAATTTGGAAGGGGATTGAAAAAATACAGACACTTGTAATCTCAGATGTTCATATATCAATGCACAGATCATGGAAAAGTAAAATTTGAGATTTATTATGTAGAATAACAAATACTGATTGATAAGTTGTTAGGATAAAACTTAAAAATTTATATAGGAATATATTTTTAAAGTATACACTATTGAATAGGAACAGATTTGGCCAGGGGAAGAGAAAGAGAAAAAGGTAGATTGGTGCTAAATGTCTAAGATAGATCTGATCTTATTTCTGATAAAATATATGAGGAATAAATATCTAATATATAGTAGGTGACTGATATATATTTGCTGAGTTAGAGAAGAAAAAATAAGCAACAAAACAAGTGAGATTTTAAAATGAATGTAGAAAAACCAGCTAGAGAAAAATGGACAAAGATGAATGAAAAGTTCAAAGTGTTAATTTAGATATAAAAAATTAAATGAGAAAGAAGTGACAAAAAGTAACAAAATATAAAAAGTCAATGTAATTGGATAGCAAAGAAAAAGAGGTACTAGACATAGTATTAAGATATACCGTATTACCCAAAAGAAAAGAAAATAAGTTTAAAAATATAGGATAATTAAAATTAATAATTTTAAAACGAACAGAAAAAAATAGCTAGTCACAGACAAGTCATGTGGGTCCACAGGGAATTTCCAGGACAGTCAAACTTCCTGGACTAATAGTTTCCAGCTGAGGCAGATGGTGTGCATTCTTCCATGTTAAGAAACAAAGAGAGAAAGATCCATATGTCATCCTTATGTTCCTCACCTTTATAGTTGAGCATAAAATCTCACATCCCAACCACTGTATCTCTCATTACTTCATCACTCTGTAGGAACCACTGCAGAACACCTAGAGGTATTCTTAATTCCTGTGACTGAGCTGCTAAATGACAGGACAGTTGAGCCACTGCTACCACTGCCATCATCACAATGAGTGTAACAGCATGTCCTCAGAAAACTTCTCTGGTTTCTCAGATCTCTAAAACAATAAATACATACCATACAGAAATTCAGGATCAGGTAAACTGAAGCATACAAGAAGCCATTGAATAAAGAGAACAATTGTTACATACTATATGACCACATAAAGGAAACCGATGCTATACTTGCTATACTATTCAAGATGTAGATCCTAACATCGGCATGGGGGAAAGATCTAGCAGCAATGGGGAACTCCAATGCAACATACTACGGTAAAACCAATATATCTGGCTGTTTCTTATTATGTCTTCACTTCCTTCCCAAGGGAGGTACAAGAAGTAATGAGGAAACCCATTGCTGTCTCAGAAAAAGGAATTTGTTTTAAAACTAAGTGAGAAAAAGCGATCATGGCATCCTGGCAGCATGGTAGCATGGCAGAAGTGGGAACAATGGACATAGAGAGTTGATTGCACAAACTCTGAAGAAAAACGAAGCATGAACCCTGTACCTTAAGTTTCTGAAATGGAAGACATAGAGTGTAGAATTCTTATAATGCAGTACTAAATTATCTGCAAGAAGAAGAAATGGGGGAGGGGGATCTGAGGAAACAGAATATTTAAAAAATACGTTCGGAAAGAAAAAAACAGAAACAAAGACAAATTTTGGAAAACGCTAGTGACATTAATAACTGAGTCATAAAAATCATGGATAATGAGGGCAATGGCAAGATTTCCTCCAAAAGTGAAATTAAGACAAAATTAGGAGAAAAGAAGAATGATGAATGAGATAAGCTATTTGCAGGAGAAACCCACTCTTATTGATAATCTGTAAATGGAATTGTTGACTTGAATGCCCTTCAGGAAGGTATATCTGGAATGTGATTATAAATAACAAAAGTTTAAGCCTAATCAACTGTATGCACTATGGAGAAAAGAATGTATTTACAGAAGATGTTGATTGATCTGCACAGAGTCTAAAATTTATGTGCTTAGATAGGAAGTTTTCTTTTCCTTTTTTTTTTTGAGAAGGAGTTTTTCTCTGTCGCCAGGCAGTAGTGCAGTGGTGCAATTGCAATCTCAGCTCACTGCAACCTCCTGAGTTCAAGCGACTCTCCTGCCTCAGCCTCCCCAGTAGCTGGGACTAGAGGCACATGCCACCATGTCCAGCTAATTTTTGTATTTTTAGTAGAGACGGGGTTTCACCATGTTTGCCAGGATGGTCTCAATCTCTTGACCTTGTGATCTGCCTGCCTTGGCCTCCCAAAGTGCTGGGATTACAGGCGTGAGCCACCATGCCCAGCCCCTGGTTTTCAATATATCGCTATCATTACCCTGCTAGAGCTCAGATCCAAGCAGTGTACCTCTTCCATTCACTTCCATTCACTTTCCAAGTTCCTTACTGTTTGTATTAATTCATATTGCCAACCTTAATGTTTTTCTGAAATTTTGTATTTTATAACCTGGCATATGTAGAAGTATCACTACACTCAAAAGACTAGGATGCGTGTCCTTATTCTGCTAATTATCAACTTTGTGTCCCAACAGAGGATTATTTAACTTTGAGTAAGGTTATGATTAATAAATAAAATAATATGCATGAAAACATTTTGAAAACTGTAAAACATTATTCAGATGTTTAGCATTGCTACTTAAATCTTTGTAACATTCTGAGTTAGTTGCTTTAAGGAGTTTTTTAACTTTTTGCAAGTGAAGTAGCTTAGAAGCATATTCCTGTGGTGTAAGGTAGTCTCACAATGTCTCAAAATGTGTAATGAGAGTTTTGCAGACTGAGTCAAGCTAGGTGTGGTTGTCTGGTTGCTGCAACAAGGTGCTTTTGTGATCATTTCTAAAAGGAACCTACCTGCAGCACAGGTTAGTCTTCTTCAAAAATACCTCTCTACTGAAAGCTGGCACAAGCTGCTGAAATGGCTCTATTTCATGAAAGACACACAGAGCATAAGCTTACCTAATTAATAATTTTCCGGATTGTTTTCCTTTTCCTCTTTGCAGCTGCTGAATGGAGTGGCTCTGATTAAGCCATACCACATCGTGAGAAACGTCGCTTCGCAAGGGTGTTACATTCTGAATTTCCCCCTACTTTGATCCCTGCTCATTGGCCCCTTTGATCTCTAAACAGGATGTACAAGGTTCATTAATCAATGCTTTCCCTCATTTTTGGTTCTTTGTGAAGTGTTTCTATTTAAATCATTGACTAGAATAGGTGAATATGTATGACCTGTGTCTTTTTCCATTTGGTCTTTACATTTTCAAAAGACAGAAGGAAGAAAATATTTTCAACCGAGTTTTCATTCAAAGCTGAGTTAAGCAGCAAAGTGTATCTTGGGGACTGCGGATGGTGCTCAATTCTTCTTCTTTAAAAATTTGGATCACTTTCTAGGGAGAATTAAAGGATGGCAGAATGAAAGAATCATGCCCATTGTTGTCCATTCCAAACCATGCAAAGTGGAACGTAAGTCCCTTTAATCTCAGATGCCAGTGGAGAAACGTACCTGCAGCAGGCTTAGTGCTAACTTTTCCAAGCACTAAAGGGTCTCCTCCTCTTGAGGACTCACAGGTGTATGGAAAAGTAAGAAGCCTAGCACTGAGGAAAGAACCAATAAAACAAAACCTAAAGTTAAGTGACAAATGGGGAACACCCACAGCAAGTACTATTGGAGTTTAGAAAAGGGAGAGAGCCCTTGACAGCTGGATAATCAGGAGAGACCTCTTAGAAGAAGTAGATTTTGTTGGTTCAAATTCATCCCAGAGAGTGAGAACTGTGTGCAAAGTTTTGGAACTGGAAATGCCTAAGGGCAAGTCCTGGGCCTGGTGGGCCAGAGTAACTGAGGAATTGGGAGATCAGGATTCCTAAAACACGAATAGTCAACATAAATTAGGCACAACTATTTCAGGTTCTGAATTTTCATTATATGTTATTTTTAACTATTTATGGCAAAATAAGCAAATTATTTTAACCACTGGGAGCTGCGATTTTATCGTGTCTAAGTATGGGCCTATTACCAGTTACCTCTCAAAATTCCATGTATTACGTAAAATAACATGTGATGTGCTCTTACTTATTTTATTTCTCCCTCTTTCCTTTCTTTGTTTTCATGAACTTGATGATTTCAACAGTAATGACCCAGATAATTGTCAAAGTAAGGTCTCCAATATATGCTATTATTTATATCACTCTTACTCCTTATGAGCATGTGAAGAATCAACCCTTGTTTGAAGGTGACATGTCTTTTGCTATCCATTAATCCCTCCATCCTTCAATTGTTATCAGAAGAGAGAAAATAAGGGCAGGTATCAACAGTACCAAATTATTCTATGGGATATCCTATTTTCCATTTTACCTTGTATCAATATCTTTCCAGACTAGACATGGCAGGGCTGATTACTGTATTCTCTCTCCTTTGATACAGCATAGCCACTTCCAATGTAGCCTAAGTCATTAAGCCTTGACCACAGAGCAAACAATTCTCAGTTCCATAGTTTCATATGAAGAATTTTATCAAAAACTACTTACATTTTCCACTTTCATAAAATCACAAAATTAGTTATTGGAATATGAAAGCTAAATGACACTTGAAATTTATTGTGGTCAATTCCATTAATTTTCAGATGAGGAGACTTGAATCTCAGAATGGTTATGTGGTTTGCCCAGAGCTTCACAGCTAATTAAATCCTAGGGTTTTCATCCGGTGCTTTCTCCTGAGTCAAATTTTTCTTATGTATTAAGCAAAGGAATTATATCTTTGAGAGTTTATCTATCTCTAAATTCTATGATGTCTTTCTTTATAAATCTTGGAAAAAATCAAAGCCTGAAAGGCAGATTACAGCACTCTAATTTTGGTTCACAAAGGACCACACTAAACTGGCCTGCTGTGGTTCAAATGTGAAGTGCTAAATGGTAGAGCAAGTTAATGCCCTGGTTGTTTGCTGTTGGAGGTAAAAATATATCTGTAGGTCTCAGCCAAGTTCCTGTGGATATTTGTCCACATCCCCAGAATACCACACACACTTGGCAAGAATGGAAGATTATAGCCAAGCAAGGCCCAGATCTTGAATAGCAAGAGTATTTCGAGTAAAGAACAACATACAATGGCAAAGCTCTCATTCTTAGGTATGCCCTTTATCTCCATAACGTTCTGTAATGTTGTTCTTTTCTCTTTGTTTCTTCTGCTTTTCCCCATCCTGTAGTCCAAACTCTACAAAATTGCAAGAATGACTTTCATTTTAAGTTATATTTAAGATAGGATAAAAATTACAATAAAATAGTTCAACTATTCTTTGCATTTTTTTCTATTTTTCTGTATTTTCCAAATTTTCTCTAAAGTGACAATATGTGTTAGTTATAGAATGAACAGATAAATCTCCTTACAAACAATTTAGATTACTAAGTTACTGACAGCTAGAATTTTGAAATTCTCTCTCGAAAATCATTCCAAGTTGTTTTCTTCCTGGTGTTTTATAGCCATTATATTGCTATTTGTTTTCCTTACAAGTGAACTTGAATGGGATGCTTAAATTTGCTGTTGGTAGGGTTCTTTTGGAAAAACAAAAAGGTGTATTATTGGAACTGGTGAATACTACTTAATAGCATATTGATGCAGACAGAGACTGGATATGGCAGCTATCTGAGAAACATATTATCCTAAGATGTTTAAATAAAGCTTACTAAAAGTGATTAGGGCCACTAGATCTCCCTATTGACTTGGATTAATGCCATAAATCAGAAATAAAATGGGCTTTATATATGAATGTTCACATTCAATTGATTGGCAAGATAGAATTTAAGACCAAATTCATTAAGAATTTCAGTCTTGAAAGACATGCTTTCTAAATCAATGCTATTAAAGCTTTGATTGATAAATTCTTTTTAAAAATTTACCACACTCTAAACACCTATTGTCAAACTTGCTTACTTGTTTTAAAGATGAGTTGAATTAAAGCCTTAAAATATCATTTAGCATGCAATAATGTTTACCCTATTTGCAGACCTTCTAGAGATACATGATAGTAGTCATATTGTAACTCTTGTACAGCCAGAGAACGATGACAAGGAATCCCTCGCACTCTTCCTTTCCAACTTGGACCTGGCAGAATGGCTCCCGCAAAGAAGGGTGGAGAGAATAAAAAGGGCCTTTCTCCCATCAACGAGGCGGTGACCCGAGAATACACCATCAACATTCACAAGCGCATCCATGGAGTGGGCTTCAAGAAGAGTGGTCCTCGGGCACTCAAAACGATTCAGAAATTTGCCACGAAGGAGATGGGAACTCCAGATGTGCGCATTGATACCAGGCTCAACACAGCTGTCTGGGCCAAAGGAATAAAGTCCCCAACCGAATCTGTGTTTGATTGTCCAGAAAAGGTAATGAGGATGAAGATTCACCAAATAAGCTCTATACTTTGGTTACTTGTATACTTGTTAACCACTTTCAAAAATCTACAGACAGTCAATGTGGATGAGAACTAATCGCTGATCGTCAAATACCTCAAATAAAGTTATAAAATTGAAAAAAAAATGACAAGAAGGAATACATAAAGCATTTTTAAAGAATTCTTTAAATTTGACGACAATAGTCTAAAGACTCAAAGTGAAATTTACCAGGTTAAAGGCTTGGATCATTTTCCCATAAAAAATCCCTACCACTTCTTTTGATGAAAGTTGAATTGCGAGTCACAGGAGACCTGCGCATCTCTGTCACTTTTTCGTATTCTGCTTCCTACCAAGTAGAATCATAGTTTGTTTCTCATATGCTGCAACCCACTCCCCCAAGATGTGACTCAAGGGAAAAAAGCATTCATCATATAAGGCAGCATCTATTAAACACATTGTGCTGTCCTAAAACCTAGGCTAGATGCTTTCAGGCCCTGTCTTACTGAGTCCTTATGGTGAAAGACCATCCATCTTTAGAGATTATCCAAAGAACCTTCAGAAGGATTATTTGCTAGATATATGTAAATACAAAAGTATTAAACCATAGAGTTGTAGAGAAAATCTTCTAACTACTGTAGCTGCAGCCATAGTGTGTCTAATCTATCATCATCAATATTCTGGCCCCAGGAGATATCAAACAGAGTTATTATTACCTTACGTAGGCTAGAGAGAAAAGTCTGATCAAAAGCCTTCATATTAAAAGTCCTTTCTTTATTCCTTGATTGGCTTTTTGCTCTTCGAGTAGGAGAGGAAGTACTTATGAGTTTAATTCACAGAAGAAAAAACACTTACTTTGAAATTTACTGGCAACTCTTCAGTATGTATGCTGATGTCCTAGAGGCTTTGTTGGTAACTTGAAACACCAGGTAACAAAAGCACTATTTCCCTTCTTCTCTTTATTTTTCCTTTCCCATTTTCCTTTATTTATTTCCCTCTCTTTTTCTTCTCCACTCCACCTCTGTATGAGTGTGTGCATGTGTGTGCCTGTGGATATCCATTTGAGTTTATGGAATTGACTATACAGGTATTTTAGTCTAATGCAAGCATGAAATCAGAGGGGCAAATTGTAAAGAAGGAAACATGTAGGCCTGGTGCCATCACCTGATCTCATAGTACCTCACATTACCTACTCTCTCCTCCCAGTGCTGCACCTGCCCAATGAGCAATGCGTTTGTCATGCTTCCTTGGCTGACCTTTTTCCAACCTACTGTTCATTTGACAATTTGTTACTTAATTCACACTGTGTACCAGTCTTGTGTTGGATGAACATTTTTCAGAAACTATTCGATGCTCCGCATTCTTGATTCTCTAGGTATGCTGAACCACACACACTCATCAAGCTCTTTGAAGGAGAGAGTTTGGTGGTCAAATAAGTTTGGAATTAAATCTAGGAGCTGAACCCAATCTGATTCCTGGTTCAAAACAAAACAGAAACAGTTATCAAAGACATTCTTGTCACAATTCGGGAAATTTCAATATAAACTGGGTATTATATTAGGAATTATTGTTATGCTTTTATTTATTGTAATATAGTTACATAGAAAAATGGCCTTATTCTTAGGAGATACATGCCATGTTTAAGGGGGAAGTATTTCAAGTGTCATGATGCCTGAAACTTGTTTTCAATAATCATAACTTTATCCATAATACTTAAAACTGATATATAAAAATATACAGTTCTGTAAAAAATGCTTATATTTATATATAATATATACATTTGTTACATATTATATGTTCACATAGTAAAAATGCATGTTTATTATCATTTATTGCTATAAAACAAGTACATATGCTTATTATTTATAAATAAATATGTATATATATTATATTGTTACATATGTGAATATACCTACTGCATATGCTTATATGTTATATATGTATATATTATGTATAATAAACATGAATATATAAATAATATATAACGTAATTTTTACTGAATTTATATATTATATATAAATATATCAATAAATACATAATATAAACACAAACCATTGCTGTGAAGATTAAGTAAACATATTTTTATTTCCTGAGATATGTTTATATATTTTGACTAACCTTGGGCATATAGCATTTTGGAGTACTGGGAAATTAATTTGGATAGCATGAGGAAGAGAATGAAGTTAATTAATGAGAAATTCTGTTCACAGGTAATTAAGAGTTGACTTTCAAGGACAGAAAATGTCCTTATGCACTAGACTTTCTGAAGCAGGAAAGACCAATTTGTGAGGGAGGAAGAGGGGGATGCTGCTCCTAGACCAATTTGGGGACTTCTAGACCTCTGCAGGAAGTACCTCACTCCTCACCGCACCCCTTAAACTACTGCTTACAAGGATTGCACTGCTAATTGCAGAGTGGTAAGGGTTGGGATACATGATGAAAAGGTTTGTTTTTGGAAAGAAACTTCCCTATTTCACTTAGATTATTGTGAAAGATGTTTCTGATGCAGGCAAATGAGCCAGGCAAAGACTCTGCATATCTAGTATAAAAAGCAAAATTCAAATATTAGCCGACTACCCTAAAGAAATAAGCACCCATAACAGTGACCGTGTAATGTGACTATGATGAGTAGGGTGTTACTGTTTTATTTTACCTCTTCTTTGTCCTTGTGAGAAAGAGATGAAGATCATATCTCCTCTTGGAAAAGTAATGGCTCAGAGATAGTTCCTTTTTGGTCTTAGACATATTACATGACTTTAGTTAACTACCTTTGTTTCTCCATTTAAGAGATGGAGATAACAATACAAATTTAGCTCAAGGTATCTTTATGAACTATAAATTACTAATTATAAATTATAAACTACTTTGTAAAGCAAGCTGCTATATAAATGCTCAATAACAGTCCTTTGCAACACATGGCACCACCTAATGGGAGCTTATTAAGAAGTTCCAGTTTAACTTGGATTAATTCTTTTAAATATTTTTTCCTCTTAAATGAACCCAGTACTATGACTGAGAAAATACTCATAGAATATTTTTATAATTCAAGAAACATAAAATCCAATGAATTCTTTCTTTTTTTCTTTCTTTCTATTCTTTCTTTTGATATCTGCTTTTACTAAAACAGAACTGAAATTAACTTCAAAAGGTGTCCTGCAGTCTGAGGAGAAACAAGGTGATTGGAGGTCTGAGCACAGGATCTCCTTGTAATCACTTAGAACCACAGAAAGAAGGTTAATTTAATGAGATGGAAAAGCGGTACCTTACTGAGATGGCACAGAGAAATGTGCCCAGACATTAATATAAACATGGATATAAATTTTCTATTCACATAGTAGGTATCAGAAATTATATTAAGTGTCCTTTGTAAGTTATATGTTTTAATCCTTACATCTGTCTTTTGAGGAAGACACTATATTTCCCAAATTATAGATGAGAAAACTGAGACTCTGAGTAGTCAAGCCATTTAGTCAAGTTCACATGGTTGCTACATGACAAAGCTAGGATTTGATTACAGGTATTTCTCTGCACAGAATTTCTGTGGATGAGAACAGGAATCAAAAGCTAAGCCACATAAATTAAAAACTAAACCACAGAATGTAAAAACTAAAGACTTCGTATGGGCATTTGCCATAACAAAATACTTTACATTCTTATTATCCCAGAAAGTCTCTTGTGAGATCACAATAACTATTTCTTGTTGAATATGATGACAAAGCATTTTGCCAACTTAGCTTAGCAGAAAACCCATTATGTTACTTATCTAAATGTTTGCATTTCTTTCTTCAAAGTAAACATTTCATGTGACTATTAAACATCAATTAAGATTTATACTGACCATATACTATAATATTTTGCATTATATAATAATGGGCATTTTATGAAAAAGAGCAAAGAGAGGTTATTTGCTCTCTACAGATGTCCACAATCTGAAAGATGTGTCAGACAAGGTTTAAAATGTCAAGCTCTGTGACTAAGAGACAATGTCAATTAACTACCTGAGTAAACATATTTTACCCAGGATGTAACTAAAACACCATTCAAAAAATGTCCCAATTTGCTTGCAGACATTGAATTAATGCGTATAAATGAGAGAAAAGATAGTATTTCTTTATTTCCATTTTCTTGCCTCCATTCCAAAGATGCCTCACCAAACTGGAAAAGAGAGAACAGAATTAAAATCTGAGTTATAACAAATAAAGCATCAAGCCTCATAAAGTAAGTTTAATTTTGTGAACCCAGAAGAATCACACCCAATACAGGGAGCTTTCAGAAACACGATAAATTTAGAGAAGTGCAGAAGACTGATGATGGGCAGTTGTCACATTTTTTTTTAATGGTGCATTCCTAACACTGCAAACTAATAAATTTGCTCAATTCCCAGGAACAATTCTAAAACAGTGAATTAAATTTGTAGTTTCACTAAAACTGCATCATGCAAGACATCGTTTTATTCTTCTTCTTCATTATTTGTTATGACCACTAAATCAGTAAATTAAGGAAATGTCAATATAGTGAATCTTGATTTCAACAATGCAATGAACAAATTCTAACATTGTTTCTCTGGAATGAAGAAGATATGACATGACAGAAGAACCAGCATATAAGTTCTCATGAGCCCATGTTCATAATATCTGGACAGAAGCACAGGTTTGAAAGTGACAGGGAAGTTGGTATGCCCTGCACGGGAACCAGTCCTGCCCCTACCTCAGACACTTAGAAAAGGCATCCTTTGAGGCACTTCACTGCCATTTGCAGAAAAATAGAGTAAGTGTAGAGATTTAAAATGACCATGATGTGAAAGATGCTCCTGGAATTATGCAAAGCCTATTGTACACAACTGCAAGCATTAGCTATTGTGTGATGCTTCAATCTGAAAATTTTGTAGACCGAATGCCAGATAATGTGTATTTATCTCACTCTTTCAATCTATTTACTGAATAAGAACATTCATTTGGGCCAGGCGTGGTGGCTCACACCTGTAATCCCAGCACTTTGGGAAGCTGAGGCAGGTGGATCACGTGAGGTCAGGAGATCGAGACCAGCCTGGCCAACATGGTGAAACCCTGTCTCTACTAAAAATACAAAAATTAGCTGGGCATGGTGGCGGGCCCCTGTAATCCCAGCTACTCAGGAGGCTGAGGCAGCAGAATCGCTTGAACCCAGGAGGTGGAGGTTGCAGTGAGCCGAGATCGGAGCACTACAACAGAGCGAGACTGTCTCAAAAAAATAAAAGAACATTCTTTGTTTCTTTATCTAGCTTAGTGGATGCCAAACTTTATTCTTTCCTGCCCTTTTTAAAGTGTATATAGTTAACATAAGAATGAATCACTGTACTAATATGTTATTCACCATCTAAAAAACTGAAAATGAATATTTTAAATAACACACACACACACACAAACCCATAAACAGAAGTTCTAGCATTTTCTTCCTCCTATATCCTACTTCGAAGGTTACGGATTTAGATCTCCTAGGCTACAAATGAAAGGATGAAGCTGGTTCTCGTTTCTTGTCAGAAACAGGCATATATTTTACTAGGACCCTGTCTGAATGTGTGTGTATATGAGCATGTGGATGCTTCTGCAGTCACCAGCATGAGAGTGTATCGGGGAGATTCGCATGCAGGAGCTATTACAGAGATAATAGATTTTTCAGAATATTTTATTTGTCCATCTCCAAGTGCTTTTCCAAAGTGAAGTCATATTGTAAACTTACAGGGCTGAATGTTTCAGTTATTCATGCCCAGCTTTTCAGGGATGGCCTGGCCTCTATTTTTACTAGATAAAATCAACAGCCTAAGCTAAGCACTGAGTTAATTGCATCATTTATCTCAGAGATGATTTCCTACTCTGAGCAATCCACGGAAACCAGGATCTGCCATTTCTGAGCCATTTCTCTGCTTCTGTGCTACATAAGGATGGCCTGCAAAGTATTCTGCAGATAGTGATGGCTCTGGTTCCTTTAACATCCTGTTCTATCTCGGTTACAAGAAATATAGGGAGAAAAGTCCTATGATTCATTTTGTTCTCTCAAATGCAGTATAACATACAAGCCATACTTATTATCGATCTCTATATCACTGGGTACACAGGAGAATGAACAGTTTTATATTTTATCTGGGCCTTGTTCTGAATAATCGCATGGTTGACATGTGTACTATGGAGTCAGAGTTTAGGACTGAATCCTTTCGCTGTCATTTTATAAGCCATGTGACCTTGAGCATGGAAGTTATTTAAATTTTCAACACTTCACTTTCCCTTTTCTATAAAACGAGGAATGTTAATACTGCGCAATCAACAACACAGGGTCATTATGATAATTAATAAAATGCAGCTTCTGTAATGACCAGCACCATAGTTATCTCAATAAATATTAGCTATTGCTATTAGCATAATTACAGGAGCATAATCTTATCCAAAAGCCTCGAGGCCAAAAGTTTTCCTGAATTCAGTGTTTTTCGGATTTAATTAAGGCAATACTGTACAGTGAATGCAGTGCATATTATATAACACTACCAGCAGCATCTGCAGCAGATCAGGTTTTGGTATTAAATCAATGTTGAATTTCATGAATTTTAGAATTGTGAAGAAGAAGCTGCAGATCTGTATTGCTGTCCATTTAAATTTTTACTCAACACCAAAGCATGGTAGCAAATATCCACTTTCTTTTCTTTCGAATTTGCTCACAACACCCTTAAACTCTTTATGTTCTGATACTTTTGTTTCCAGCAGCATTTCCATTGCTTGCCTGATAAGAATCACCCTTTTCACTTATTAAAAAACATTGTTTTCAAGGTCTGTCTTAAAAGTTGTAACTCAGTAGATGTGAAAGTGAGGTTCGAGATTTTGATTTTTAAGGCCGGGTGTGGCGGCTCACGCCTGTAATCTCAGCACTTTGGGAGACTGAGACTAATGGATCACCTGAGGCCAGCAGCTCAAGATAAGCCTGGCCAACATGGCGAAACCCTGTCTCTATTAAAAATACAAAGAATTAGCCGGGTGTGATGGTGGGCACCTGTAATTCCAGCTACTCGGGAGAGTAGGAGAATCGCTTGAATCCGGTGGGCAGAGGCTGCAGTGAACCGAGATTGGGGCATTGCATTCCAGCCCGGGCTACAAGAGTGAAACTCCATCTCAAAAATAAAAATAAATAAATAAATAAATAATGATTTTTAAATTGATACTTCTAGACAATCATTACCATCTGTTACATTTGGAAAACTTACGTTACCACACATCATATTGGCGGCCCACCTGCCGGTCCCTTTTACACGGATTCTGGAGACTCAAGATGTGTAGCTGCAACTGGATTCCAGCACAAGTACTAGACATTCTTTGTTTCTCTGCTCCTTTTTGGTACCACAGTATCTGACCAGCGGGAGTGATTGCATCCCCCCCCGCCTTTTTATTTTATTTTATTTTTATTTTTTTAATCTGAAGTCTGTTTTGCCTGAGATTCTAGTTTGTTCCTCCAGGCTTAGGCTTTATTCCCCTCCTTACTCCCTTGTCACTGACAGGTTTTCTGTAGATCCTCTGTGCTTTCTCCACTGGCCAATCTCATGTCATACTTCTCATGGAGAAACTTAAGAAATGTGAAGTCTCTCCAAGTCTAACACAATGGTTTCAAAGCTGATAGAAGGGGTACACCTATAGGGAAATTTACTGTAGCTTTCATCAAGGCTCTGAGGTTGAACTTGCCTGGTGAGGTTTCAGAGAAAAGAGAATGCTTATACACTGTTGGTGAGAGTGTAAATTATTTCAACCATTGTGGAAGGCAGTATGGCAATTCCTCAAAGAGCTAGAAATAGAATTACCACTTGACACAGCAATCCCATTACTGGGTATATATCCAAAGGAATATAAATCGTTCTACCATAAAGACACATGCACACAAATGTTCATTGCAGCACTATTCACAATAGCAAAGAAATCAAATCAACCTAAATGGCCATCAATGACAGATTGGTTAAAGAAAATGTGGTACATATACACCACAAACTACTACACAGTCATCAGAAAGAATGAGATCATGTCTTTTGCAGGAACATAAAACCAAATACCACATGTTCTCACTTATAAGTGGACACTAAATGATGAGAACTTATGGACACAAAGAGGGGAAGAGACACTGGGGTCTACTTGAGGGTAGAGGGTGGGAGGATAGAGAGAACGAGAGAAAATAACTATTAGGTACTAGGCTTAGTACCTGGGTGATGAAATAATCTGTACAACAACCCCCCATGACACAAGTTTACCTATGTAACAAAGCTTTACATATATGCCTGAACCTAAATTAAAGTTAAGAGAGAAAGAACTTTCTCTTCTGCCCCATTTCTCTGCTTCTCTAGCTAGCTCTCTATTATCAGTATGAACCCATGAGTTACCATTCTTTTCCAATGAATTTTAGATCCTTATTGTCCTTAATTTTATTTGTTTATTTTTAATGACAAATATTTGTTTTTAATTCTTCAGCTTTAAATACATAACGACAATCACATCTTACATTTGTTGGCCATTCCATGCTTTTAAATGTAATTATCCATAGCATTTCCATGTAATTATCTAATGTCATCCTCTACAAAAGATGTAAAATTCAATGGGATTAGTGTTTGGATACATGGAAATGTCACAGTGCAACTTTGAGACTCTAAATTAGTAACAAATTTCTTAAGATTCAACATTGATTGCTTTTTGAGCAATCACAAGAAAGATAGGCAAGGAAATACCTTTATAGTCCACAAGAACATGAGAACATTCAGAAACCGCTTTCCAAATATATTTATAGTTGCTATAGTAGTTTTTGTAGAGCTCTGCGTTGTTGCAAATAAAAAATAAATGTTTACATGTGTATGGAGTTAACAGATTGCATTTGTATTGTTACAAATTCTTATTTGCCTTTAAAAATAAATAAGATTTTGTTATATAAAAATGAATGCAGATGATTTCTTTATTTCTTCATAAAAATCAACAAAGTAGTTCTTAGGAATAAAGCAAGCCATGCTCTTTACCTTAAATGTTTTGTGTATTTCACCATTCAACTCTGGACCATCTTCATTTTGAAAACCTTTTTTTTTCTTGGTTATTTGGGGAATATGGGGAATATATCAAATACGTTTTATTCAGGTATATAGTATTTTAATGGAGTGTTCTCAAAAAATTTGATATTAGATTTAAATGTTACCAATATCAAAATATTAATTCAAGACATTAAATGATACGCATGTAACTGAAAGTGGATCATTACAACAAATTTTAAATAAAACCCACAAATTATACAGTTATGAAAGTTATATAATAAATGTATATATGTCAAAAATCATAAAAATGTGTGGACATAAATTTAAAAAGTAGAGAATAACTGGTCCATACCTATACGTCTACAATTCAGGTAAAATTTCTATGCTGGCCAAAACCAAGAAGAACATGCCTCTCTCAGTCAGATTTAATGCAATTGGTGTGATTTAGAGGTAAGAACTGAGTAATAAAGAAAGTCCTGCTTTGGTAGTGTTTACACAATATTATTTATAGTTTATGCTGCTTTTAATCAGCTTTGAGTCTGCTTCGAGATTCATTGAAAGGCAGATTGTTAACACACTGAGAAGAAAACCCATCACAGTTAAATCACCCACCAGAGAAACTTAAATCTTTCATGATCTGTACTTTCTACTTGTTCACAAAGATTCTTACTGCAATCATTACACCCTAAACATTCCCAGTGTCACAGGCTATAATATTGCAAACAATAGGATTATGACCTCTTTCAGCAGGCTTCTTGCTAGATTGAAGCAGGAAGAGGAGATGGATTATATGGAGAAAAGGCCTTATTTGAAAACATTAATCTTCAGTAATTAGTAATTGAGGAAGGAAATACAATACATTAAAGTTAAATTATCTTGGGCAAAATACGATTTCAAAAGCTGATTGAATCTGACAGCTATCTCCTAAGATAAAACATCTACAAACGTAAACGTGAAATACTAACAATTGTTCAGCCAGCCTCATATGAAAAAAAAAAAACAGAACCAGAAGGTTGTTTTCTTTAGAAAACAAATATATGTATTGTGTGTATGTATCTGTGCGTGTGTGTGTGTGTGTGTGTGTGTGTGTTTATTTTCTAGCTGAAATAAAATTAATATTTCTTCAGGTGCCAGGAGAATAGAAAAGTATCTGGACCCAGGTTATTGCATATTTTTGGTGTTTTGGATAAACTTCCCTTTCTTATTATCAGTGTTATCTCTTTTCAAAACGTATCGCCATACATCACAAATGCCCCATATTTATTCCTCTTACCTTTTATTTGTCTGTTTTATAAATGCTTCCTCTGCACTTGGGGGAAGATGTCCCATTGAACCTGTTAAAAACTGAATGCCACATGTTTTAAAGTAGCTAACAATAGTCCCATTAAAAATAGTCTCTTCAAAATGTGGAAGTATAGGTGCTGAAAAAGATAAAACCACTAGTTGCTAAATTTGCAATTTAAAAAAGGCAAATTCAAGATGTGTCAGATTTAACAAAGTTACTGCTGGGGGGCCAATTTCAGAGATAAAAGATAAAAGACCAGCAATCCACTTTACCCCCAGCAGTTCAATGAAAGTTGTGTGATTCCTATTGCTTCATCAGGTAACTACAAAGTACTTTCCTCCCAGTGAATTCTGTGTTTTTGTGGATTCTAAAATAATCTGACTGTGGAATGAGAAAGGTCTGTTTGAGTATGATAAAGGATATCTAAAAACCCTATGCTCAGTTCTGACACATAGCCATTGACAAACTAACACCTGAACTCAAACACCCGTGTACCAAGCATAAGGGACAGCATTTGGGAGTTTCCATCACTCACATGAATTTGCCACTTTTTTGTCCACCCCCACCATCTGCCAATTTTTTTCTTTTTCCTTGCTTGTTTCAATTTACAATCTGATTATCATAGTGATTCAATATTTTTATTTCTGTTTAGGAATATTTTTAAGATTCTAGGCCACATTAAGATATACAAAACAACATAGTGCTTCTAATGATTTTTCTGGCAACCAAAGAATTATCTTTGCCGATCTCTTTGATTATTTGACTGTCAAAGCCAAGTGTGTATATGACTTGCTTAGTTAACTTTTTATCCTCTAGGGAAGAATCTGGAGTCCTTACCAATGTACTCATTAAAACTGTGGACTGGAATGCACTCTTGTTCCTTTTGATAAAATGAGTTCTGTGTTCAAACAGCAGATGTAATGTCCAAAGATTGCATCATCGGAGATATTCTAGGAGACGGATAGAAAAGTTGTAAACAGGTCTGTGAACTGCTTTGGTGGACACAGATTTACTTCGAAGATTTCACTGAATCATTTCAACTTGTTAGTCACTCATGGCACACAAAAGGGAGCAAGTTTACCATGCAAACCTTAACCAGATACCAGCTACAATGGAGGAACCTCAACAAATTTTGATGTGCAGTTCAGATAATTCCCTTGAAAGTTCCGATAATTGCCTAAAGCTTATTTAAGTCTGTGGAAAGACTTTACCCTCTTCTTCACTCCATCTCATCTTTTCTTCTTTCTTCCATAATCCTCCCCACCCCTACTCTGATCTTTTTGTTATTCTCCAGATCACTCTACTTTAAATCTCTCTGTTTTATCCTGAATTTCCACCTCACTTTTGAAAAGACCCTTCCATACTGGCAAATTTCTGAAGTCAGAATGTAGTAAGTTTCCTTGCCATGCTGTTTTCTTACTCATCTAGTGTTTTCAAGGGTCAAAAAAATTTTTTCTTGGCTCTTTGGAAAGCAAAGAAATGAAAAGGTATGAGCCAGAGCACCTACCTTCCAAATCTTCCTATGAAAAGAAAAAAAATACATTGTTTGAGCAACGGAAACATTCACAACTACCTGTAAATCTAATACATTTGTCTTGCCACTGTTTCAAAATGTCAAATGTGTAACTTTGAATACTGTTCAGTATTCACATTCATATAATTCACATTTGAATACAATATTCCTCACATTTAACTTTCTGAAATGTCTTACGATTGGTTGGGGGGAAGGGCACTGCCCTTTGATCTTTATGTTCAAAAACAGTCACCAAGACCTTGGAAAACAGCAGATAAGAGTCTTACCCTTCTGATAAAAGAAAACACATTTTAATCAGACTCAGTAACTCTCTCCTGAAGAATCAGCAAATCTTTGTGGACCTAAGCAAAGTTCCTGGGCTTTGAGTTCAGATAGTGCAGCCTATCAGCAAATAGCTTACTCTTAAACCTGTAAGGGCAGTTACATGTAATATTATTCATTCATTCCATCAAAAGACAGTGATTGAGGACCAACTGAACACAAATCAAACCCTCTCTCAAAAAACTTTTAATTCCACAATGGAGACAGGCATTTTCAGAACTATTATAATGCAAAATAGAAAATGGCACATATCCAAAGACATACAGATTGAGAGCCCTGGTCATGCGGAGGAGAAAAGATCACATCTAGTAAGAGGAAGGCTTCTCAGAAGAGACAGCTTTGAAGTGGGATTTAAAATGAACAGGTAAGATTTAAACATCAAAAATAAGGCAGAATAATGTTGTAAAGTAAGTAACTAGCTTTAATTGGAAAGCATAACACATACTAGGAATCAACTGATTTAGGTTAATTGGTACACAGAGTAATGGAGAGTAGTGAAAGATAATACTAAGTGTGAATAAATTGTGATGTATCCCTGAGACTGGGGGTGGAAGACCCACAAAGTCAGGCTGGAGAGTTTGAATGGATTCAGCAGGCTGTATGGAACCATCAAAGCCTAAAGAGAGTCCATTAATTTTTAATTAATTTTCAAGCAATGGGGTAAGAATTGTCTTTTCAACAAATGGTGCTGAGACATTTAGATGTCTATATGGAAAAAGATGAATTCATATATTTATCTCACTCCATATAAAAAAATTAGTTCAAGATAGATGAATCTATATGTAAAGGTTAAAACTATAAAGCTTCTAGAAAAAAACAGAAGAAAAATTTTCATGTCCTTGGGTTAGGCAAAGAGTTTTTAAGTAGAACACAAAATGCGTAATAGCAAATTTTTTATTAGTAAATTGGACAGAATCAAAATTTAACTTTAAAAATACCAGTAGAGAAATGAAAAGACAATACATGGACATTGAGAAAATATCTGGAATAATAAATCCAACAAAAGATCATATCCTGAATAAATAATGTGCTCTCTCTTACAAATCAACAATAATAAGACAACCCATTTTGTATAATGAGGAGAAAAGATTTGAGTAGAAATTTCATACAAAAATGGCTAACAGGAAAAAATTAAATGTAGCCTAGGCAAGATGGCTGAATAGGAAAGCTCCGGTCTGCAGCTTCCAGCCAGACCAACGCAGAAGGCGAATGATTTCTGCATTTCCAACTGAGGTACCCAGTTCATCTCACTGGGATTGATTGCCCACAGAGGGCGAGCAGAAGCAGGGTGGGGCATCGCCTCACCCAGAAAGCACAAGGGGTCGGGAACTCCCTCCTCTAGCCAAGAGAAGTTGTGAGGGACCTTGGTGTGAGGGATGGTGCTATTTGACCCAGGTACTATGCTTTTCACACAGTCTTCACAACCCACAGACCAGGAGATTCCCTCGGTTACCTACACCACAAGGGCCCTGGGTTTCAAGCACAAAACAGGGCAGCTGTTTAGGCAGACACTGAGCTAGCTGCAAGAGTTTTTTCTCATACCCCAGTGTCACCTGGAATCCCAGTGAGACAGAACTGTTCACTCCCCTGGAATGGGGGCTGAAACCAGGGAGCCAAGTGTCTTGCTCAGTGGATCCCACCCCCACGCAGCCCAGCAAGCTCAAGTCCACTGGCTTGAAATTCTAGCTGCCAGCACAGCAGTCTGAAGTCGACCTGGGAGGCCCAAGCTTGGTGCAGGGAAGGGTGTCCGCCATCACTGAGGTTTGGGTAGGCGGTTCTCCCCTCACAGTATAAACAAAGCTACTGGGAAGTTCAGACTGGGTAGAGCCCACCTCAGTGTCACAAAGACACTGTAGCCAGACTGCCTCTGTAGATTCCTCCTCTCTGGGTAGGGCATCTCTGAAAGGAAGGCAGCAGCCCCAGTCAGGGTCTGATAGATAAAATTCCCATTGCCCCGGGACAAAGCACCCAGGGGAATGGGTGGCTGTGGGCACAGCTTCAGCAGACTTAAACGTTCCTCCCTGTCAGCTCTGAAGAGAGAAGTGGATCTCCCAACACAGCACTCAAGCTCTTCTAAGGGACAGACTGCCTCCTCAAGTGGGTCCCTGACCCCCGTGCCTCCTGACTGGGAGACACCTCCCAGCAGGGGTCAACAGGCACCTCATACAGGAGAGCTCCAGCTGGAATCTGGCAGGTACCCCTCTGGAACAAAGTTTCCAGAGGAAGGAGCAGGCAGCAATCTTTGCTGTTCTGCAGCCTCTGCTGGTGATACCCCAGGCAAACAGGATCTGGAGTGGAACCCCAGCAAACTCCAGCATGCCTGCAAGCAGAGAAGTCTGACCGTTAGAAGGAAAACTAACAAACAGAAAGCAGTAGCATCAACATCAACAGAAACGATGACCATGCAAAAACTCCATCTAAAGGTCACCAACAGCAAAGACCAAAGATAGATAAATCCTTGCAGATGAGGAAAAACCAGTGCAAAAAGGCTGAAAATTACAAAAACCAGAATGCTTCTTCTCCATAGGATCACAACTCCTCTCCAGCAAGGGAACAAAACAAGACAGAGAATGAGTTTGACTAATTGACTGACGTAGGCTTCAGAAGGTGGGTAGTAACAAACTCCTCTGAGCTAAAGGAGCATGTTCTAATCCAATGCAAGGAAGCTAAGAACCTTGATAAAAGGTTAGAGGAATTGCTAACTAGAATAACCAGTTTAGAGAAGAATATAAATGACCTGGTGAAGCTGAAAAATACAGCACAAGAACTTCGAGAAGCATACACAAGTATCAATAGCCAAACTGACCAGGCAGAATAAAGGATATCAGAGATTGAAGATCAACTTAATGAAATAAAGTGTGACGACAACATTAGAGACAAAACAATGAAAAGGAATGAATACAGTCTCCAAGAAATACGAAATTATGTGAAAAGATCAAATCTATGTTTGATTGGTATACCTGAAAGTGACGGGGAGAATGGAACCAAGTTGGAAAATACTCTTCAGCATATTTTCCAGGAGAACTTCCCCAACGTAGCAAGACAGGTCAATATTCAAATTCAGGAAATACAGAGAACATCACAAAGATACTCCTCAAGAAGAGCAACCCCAAGACACATAATCATCAGATTCACCAAGGTCGAAATGAAGGAAAATTTTTTTTTTTTTTTTGAGACAGAGTCTTGCTCTGTCGCCCAGGCTGGAGGGCAGTGGGGCAATATCAGCTCACTGCAAGCTCCGCCTCCCGGGTTCACGCCATTCTCCTGCCTCAGCCTCCTGAGTAGCTGGAACTACAGGCACCCGCCACCTCACCCAGCTAGTTTTTCATATTTTTTAGTAGAGACAGGGTTTCACCGTGTTAGCCAGGATGGTTTCGATCTCCTGATCTCGTGATCCGCCCGTCTCAGCTTCCCAAAGTGCTGGGATTACAGGCTTGAGCCACCGCGCCCGGCCAAAGGAAAATATTTTAAGTGCAGCCAGAGAGAAAGGTCAGGTTACCCACAAAGAGAAGCCCATTAGACTAACAGCAGATCTCTCTGTAGAAACCCTAGAAGCCAGAAGAGGGTGGGGAACAATATTCAACATTCTTAAAGAAAAGAATTTTCAATCTAGAATTTCATATCCAGCCAAACTTCATAAGTGAAGGAGAAAGAAAATCCTTTACACACAGCAAATGCTGAAAGATTTTGTCACCACCAGGCCTGCCTTACAAGAGCTCCTGAAGGAAGCACTAAACATGAAAAGGAAAAACCGGTACCAGCCACTGCAAAAACATACCAAATTGTAAAGGTCATCGACACTATGAAGAAACTGCATCAACTAATGGGCAAAATACCCAGGTAGCATCATAATGACCGGATCAAATCCACACATAACAATATTAACCTTAAATGTAAACAAGCTAAATGCCCCAATTAAAAGGCATAGACTGGCAAATTGTATAAGAGTCAAGACCCATCAGTGTGCTGTATTCAGGAGACCCATCTCACATGCAAAGATGCACATAGGCTCAAAATAAAGGAATGGAGGAAGATTTACCAAGCAAATGGAAAGCCAAAAAAAAAAAGCAGGAGTTGCAATCCTAGTCTCTGATAAAATGGACTTTAAACCAACAAAGATTAAAACAACAAAAAAAAGAAGGGCATTACATAATTGTAAAGAGATCAATGCAACAAGAAGAGCTAACTATCCTAAATATATATGCACCCCATACAGGAGCACCCAGATTCATAAAGCAAGTTCTTAGAGACCTACAAAGAGACTTAGACTCCCACAATAATAATAGGAGACTTTAACAACCCACTGTCAATATTAGACAGATCAATGAGACAGAAAATTAACAAGGATACCCAGGACTTGAACTCAGTTCTGGACCAAAGGGACCTAATAGACATCTACAGAACTCTCCACCCCAAATCAACAGAATACACATTCTTCTCAGCACCACATTGCACTTATTCTAAAATCGACCACATAATTGGAAGTAAAACACTCCTCAGCAAATATAAAAGAATGGAAATTATAACAGTCTCTCAGACCACAGTGCAATCAAATTTGAACTCAGCACTAAGAAACTCACTCAAAACCACACAACTACATGAAAACTAAACAACCTGCTCCTGAATGACTACTGGGTAAATAATGAGACAAAGGCAGAAATAAAGATGTTCTTTGAAACCATTAAGAACAAAAACATCTCTGAGACACAACTAACACAGTGTTTGGAGGGAAATTTATAGCACTAAATGCCCACAGGAGAAAGGAGGAAAGATCTAAAATCGGCACCCTGACATCACAATTAAAAGAACTAGAGAAGTAAGAGCAAACAAATTCAAAAGCTAGCAGAAGACAAGAAATAACTAAGATCAGAGCAGAACTGAAGGAGATAGAGACTTGAAAACCCTTCAAAAAACCAATCAATCCAGGAGCTGTTTTTTTTTTTTTTTT
>NW_012114899.1:2888096-2944611 GCF_000951035.1 Colobus angolensis palliatus | reverse complement strand
AAGGGGGGAGATCACCACTGATCACACAGAAATACAAACTACCATCAGAGAATAACATAATCACCTCTACACAAATGAACTAGAAAATCTAGAAGAAATGGATGAATTCCTGGACACATACACCCTCTCATGACTAAACCAGGAAGAATTTGAATCCCCGAATAGACCAATAACAAGTTCTGAAATTGAGGTAGTAATTAATAGCCTACTAATTAAAAAAAAAAAAAAAAAAAGCCCAGGACCAGATGGATTCACGGCTGAATTCTACCAGAGGTACAAAGAGGAGCTGGAACCATTCCTTCTGAAACTATTCCAACAACAGAAAAAGAGGGACTCCTCCCTAACTCATTTTATGAGGCCAGCATCATTCTGATACCAAAACCTGGCAGAGACACAACAAAAAAGAAAAATTTCAGGCCAATATCCCTGATGAACATCAGTGCGAAATTCTCAATAAAATACTGGAAAACTGAATCCAGCAGTACTCCAGAAAGCTTATCCACCAAGATCAAGTCAGCTTCATCCCTGGGATGCAAAGCTGGTTCAATAAACATAATCCATCACATAAATAGAGCCAATGACAAAAGCCACGTGATTATCTCAATAGATGCAGAATAGACTTTCAATAAAATTCAACACCCCTTCATGCTAAAAACTCTCAATAAACTAAGTATTGATAAATCATATCTCTAAATAATAAGAGCTATTTATGACAAACCCACAGCCAATATCATACTGAATGGGCAAAAGCCAGAAACATTAACTGTGAAAACTGGCACAAGACAAGGATGTCCTCTCTCACCATGCCTGTTCAACATAGTATTGGAAGTTTTGGCCAGGGCAAGCAGGCTGGAGAAAGAAATAAAGGGTATTCAATTAGGAAAAGAGGAAGTCAAATTGTCCCTGTTTGCAGATGACATGATTGTATATTTAGAAAACCCTGTTGTCTCAGCCCAAAATCTTCTTAAGCTAATAAGCAACTTCAGCAAAATCTCAGGATACAAAATCAATGTGCAAAAATTACAAGCATTTCTATACACCAGTAATAGAGAGCCAAATCATGAGCAGACTCCTGTTCACAATTGCTACTAAGAGAATAAAATACTTAGGAATCCAACTTACAAGGGATGTGAAGGCCCTCTTCAAGGAGAACTATAAACCACTCCTCAAGGAAATAAGAGATGACACAAACAAATGTAAAAACATTCCATGCTCATGGACAGGAAGAATCAATATTGTGAAAATGGCCATATTCTTCAAAGTAATTTACAGATTCAATGCTATTCCCATCCATCTACCATTGACTGTCTTCACAGAATTGGAAAAAAACCTGCTTTTGCTTTAAATTTCATATGGTACCAAAAAAAGAGCCTGTATAGCAAGAGAATCCTAAGCAAAAAGAACAAAGCTGAAGGCATCATGCAACCTGACTTCAAACTATGCTACAAGGCTATAGTGACCAAAAACAGCATGGTACTGGTACCAAAACAGATATATAGACCAATGGAACAGAACAGAGGCCTCAGAAATAACACCACACACCTACAACCATCTGATCTTTGACAAACCTGACATAAACAAGCAATGGGGAAAGGATTCGCTATTTAATAAATGGTGTTAGGAAAACTGGCTAGCCATATACAGAAAGCTGAAACTGGACCCCATCCTTAAGAGAATGAGAGTGGTCAAAGATGGCTCTATAGTTTATGACTAGAGAATTTGGAATAATCTATTCCTTGGGGAGGGAGGAAGCAAAAATATATATGTACTCAGTGTTATTAGTGCTTTATAAGCACCTTTGCTCTATGAAAGAGTTGCTGGCTTGATAATAACTCAGTGCAGCCAGGCACGGCAGCTCATGCCTGTAATTCCAGCACTTTGGGAGGCCAGAGCAGGCAGATCATTTGAGGTCAGGAGTTTGAGACCAGCCTGGCCAACATGGTGAAACCCCATCTTTCCTAAAAATACAAAAATTAGCTCAGCATGGTGGCATGCACCTGTAATCCCAGCTACTCGGGAGGTTGAGGCATGAGAATCACTTTAACCAGGGAGGAGAATGTTGCTGTGAGTGGATATCACACCGCTGCTCTCCAGCCTGGGAGGCAGAGTGAAACTGTGTCTTAAAATATATATATATATATATGTTTCAATTTACGTTTCTAGGCCTTGTATTTGTGGCTAGAGAATTTAATAAAGGGAAGTCTCTGTGTCATTGATTTAGTGTTCAATAGTAAAATTGAAATGATATTGAAGAAAAAGATAGAAGGGGTGTGTTCTTGAAAAGTGTTTTGTTCAGGATGTCAACCAAGCAAACAGTATCAATTTTAGTTACATTTTTCTGTTTGTTTTACAGGATAAAAAGGAAAAAGTAACACACAATAAAAAGACTAATGTGGGGGATGGGGACTAATTAACAGACACTACAATTTAAACTTATGAGAACCAAAGCTAAAACAGAATAACTCTGCTGCTATTGAAACCTATTGTAGGTAGAAGTAAAAGAAGACAGAACAAAAGAATTACCAAAATTTTAGCAATATAATTATAAGGTAGACAGAAGTTGAGAAAGACTAAAAACACAGATGAATAACTCAGACTTGTCCATAATCAATAAATTTTAGACATTCAGGATCCTACGGATCTTCAAAGATATGGCATCTGACATAGCACCCCAGTTCCTTCCAACATAACACAGGTAAAGAAACACTGCAACAAATAGGATTATGCCATTGATTCTTTTTTTTTTTTTTTCTATTATGGAGATACACTCGTCTTACTAGGATCAGCTAATTTCTTAACAATACCTTATTTCTAGATGGAATCACTTTGCTCCAGTCAATAAATTTAGACAAAAGCAGTGCGGTGACTTCTTCAGAGTTTGAAAGTAAGCAAGAATTTTTTTTTTTTTTTATTTTCCTGCTATTTCCCAGGTGCATTTGGGAAATGCTTTTCCTTAACGTGCCTCGGACATCGCCTCTTCTTTGTTCTATTTGCTGTCATTACAAAGGGGATCACAATCATCATTTTGACCTTCAAGTTAAATCACATCTGTTGAGTCAGGAGTTTGGGGTTTCGCATCCATGTGGAAAGAAATGCCCAGATCATAATTCTTTCCCCGACATGCAGTCTTTCTAGGTCATCTTCATTTCTTCTCCCATCACCATTGCCCCTCTGGCTAGCCAAACCCTCACCCATTTGTTGATTCGAACTTTTTATCCATTTGCTCTCTGTAGATTTCCCAGTCCGGTTGAATTGGCTTCACTCATCTTTCAATGAACACTTATTGAGGGTCTGGAGTGTGCCAGGTGCTGTTTAAGGAAAAGGTATCATTATAAATGACTAGGGCTTACAATTTCATCATGGAGAATTCAGCTTTGCACTTGAGTATCAAAACCCACTTAATACTTGAAGGGTATACTTTCTCTTTGGGGGTGTCATTCTAAACAAAAGTTGTCTCAGTTAATGAAAACAGTGCAAATCAAAATACAAAAACTCAGCCAAGTGCAGGGGTACATGCCTGTAGTCCTAACTGCTTGGAAGGCTGAGGCAGAAGGATCGCTTGAACCCAGGAGTTTGAGGCTGCAGGGTGCTATGATGGCACCACTGCACTCCAGCCTGGGTGACAGACTGAGACCTCATCTATAAAAAGAAAAAATAGAAAACAAAACAATGTATAAAAACTCAAAATACAGCCGGGCACAGTGGCTCACTCCTGTAATCCCAGCACTTCGGGAGATCGAGGAGGGTGGATCACCTGAAATCAGGAGTTCAAGACCAACCCTGCCAACATAGTGAAACCCAGTCTCTACTAAAATTACAAAAAAATTAGCTTGGCGTGGTAGTGGGCACCTGTAATCCCAGCTCCTTGGGAGCCTGAGGAAGGAGAATCGCTTGAACTCGGGAGGTGGAGGTTTCAATGAGCTGAGATGATGCCATTGCACTCCAGCCTGGGCAATAAGAGCAAAACTCTGTCTCAAAAACAAAACAAATAAAACAAAACAAAACCCTCAAAATACTACTAGCATAAAACCAAGATTTGTGAAGAATAAACACACATTCAGAGCTGAGGACAAGCTTCTAAGGAATAGAGAATACTTTGAGAACATAAGCATTTGCTGTTGTTTTGATCAAGCCTAAACTGTAACACTTTTCTATGTTAGGGTCTCCTCAATTGGATTTTCACATTCTCTATAATTTCAGTGACCTTTTACTGACATCTTGGTATAAAACCACACACGTTTGTCGGCCATTTAAATGTACGTTTTCCAAAGGACACACACACATACGCACACACACACCACATTGAATTGATCTGAAGAACTTGATTAGAGAAAGAAAAAGGAAACAAAAAGCCCACTTTGACTATTTTTTTTTCTTCACAATCCTATAAGCTAGGTTCTGAAGTCATACACACTTGTGCTGGGGTTTTGGATCTACCACTTTTGGAAAATTTTTTCTTTTTCTTTTCTTTTTTTTTGAGATGGAGTCTCGCTCTGCCTCCCAGGCTGGAGTGCAGAGGCCTGATCTCGGCTCACTGCAAGCTCCGCCTCCCGAGTTCACGCCATTCTCCTGCCTCAGCCTCCCGAGTAGCTGGGACTATAGGCGCACACCACCATGCCCAGCTAATTTTTTGTATTTTTAGTAGAGACAGGGCTTCGCCATGTTAGCCGAGATGGTCTCGATCTCCTGGCCTTGTGATCCGCCCACCTCGGCCTTCCAAAGTGCTGGGATTATAGGCGTAAGCCACCGCGCCCGGCCAAAATTTTTTTCTCTCTCAGAACCTCTGTTTTCTTTTTTGTAAATCGGGAGTGGTAACACCTATCCTGCTGAACTGTGGTGAAGACTGTAGATAATTGAAATATTGGGCTCAGGAAACAGTAAATATCAGCTGCTGTTATAGTTCTCTTTTGGACTAAAAAACTAAATTATATGTGACATAAATTCCTTAATTAGTAAAATTTAGGTCATGTGACTTCCAAAACCAAGGACTAAATTTTTCACCAATATCAGGAATCAGTTGGATTGATTTTTCCCCAGTCCTATCTATATTTTTCTGTACTCTCTATAATTTCTCTGGCAGAAGAAAAAACAAATAAGAAAAAAGTTCCATTTGAAGTAGCAATATCAGCACTGATTTTACCTCCAGACAAGTTACCTACTCTGAGGGGAAGAAATATGGATTACAGGTACAGATCTCCTTCAATAAAAAATGTGTTTATAATACTTTTTCTCCTTTTCTTTATTTCTCTTTTTCTTTTCTTTTTTCCTTTTGAGACAGAGTTTTGCTCTTGTTGCCCAGACTGGAGTGCAATTCCGTGATCTTGGCTCACTGCAACCTCTGCCTCCCTAGTTCAAGCAATTCTGCTGCCTCAGCCTCCCCAGTAGCTGGCATTACAGGCGCTTGCCACCATACCTGGCTGGTTTTTGTATTTTTAGTAGAGATGGAGTTTCACCATGTTGGCCAGGTTGGTCTTAAACTCCTGACCTCAGGTCATCTGCACACCTTGGCCTCCCAAAATGCTGGGATTACAGGCATGAGCCATTGCACCCGGCCAATTCACTGTTTTAATCTCATAAATGTATATGGTAGAGCTCCGACCATAGTGGTACAAAGAAAAAACCATGAACTTTGATGTCCCATAGGGTTAGTTAGGTTTGACTCCTGGCTGTGCTACTGATTGTCTAACCTTGGGCAAGATAATAGGAATCTCTGATTTTCAATTTTCTTATCTGTAAAATGGAGATAATAACATCTACCTTCTAGAGATGTTGATAATGGTGAATGCACAAGATCATTTTATAACGTTCTGAACACAAAGCCCGGCATTTAATCAAGTATACTCAATAAATATTATTTCTTCTTTGTTTCTTGCTATTTCCTGTCTCCTTAAATAATAATCAAGAGAATGTTCTAAAACAATCCCAATTGTAGTCTAAATTGTCCTTATAAATAAACACACATATTTGAAACGTCTTATGACCCAATCTTTGATTCTTAAACCAGTCTTAGAATCTGATACAGTAGAGTTTATTTCACTTTTAAGAATAACTTCCACATTACTCCATTTTGATGTCTTTCAGATTACAATGGGAAACGATGCTTGGTGTGGTGTGTGAAATAATTCATGCAGAGATGCATAAACACAACACTCATCTTTGTCAAACTCCCGTCTTCCAGTCAGGGTCCCTTGTTTATCGATAACCAATGGTATGTATTCCCCTCTCCTTCCTCATGTACACATAAAACTAGCATTCATGTCATAGAAGGAGATTTTATTTATTTATTTTCCTGGAAAGACAATAAATCATTCAAAACATATCATTCTAAATCGTGCTCTTTCAAGCTTACTATATTACAAACTTTTTCTCTTTTTCAATTCTTATTTAACATATTTTAAGGCAATTATTTAGTATATTTTCATGTCTTTTTCCACTTTTCTTTCAGCATCGCCTCTTGCTCTTACCTCCTGCTCATGTTTTGTGTGTGTGTGTGAATTTTACTAGATATCCTTCTGAAGAAGAAAGCTTTGGATGATCTACTTTGTGGAATGTGGTTGGTGGCAGGGCACAAGACAAAAAAGAAAATAAAGTACCTTTTGCAATAATCCAGTAGAGTTAGAACCCTGGGCTAATTTTTCTACAATAACTCTTTACCACATACTATCATTTTCTTTCTTGCCCACTTCCTTTCTTCATGTATAAATTTTTTGAGGCCAGGGATAACTTCCAATTATTCGGCCTTTCATTCTTAATGCTACACAGTAGATGTATAGAAACCTTTAGAAAAAGCAATTTAGGATAATGGTTAAGAGACTTACCTTTTGAGGGCAGAGGGATTTGGGTTCAAATTCTCCTTAATTACCTAGTGCTAGCAAGTGATCTTAGGCAAATCACAAAACTCTCTAAGACTTATTTATTACACATATTAAAACTGGAAATAGCATCAAACTCAGGTAATTACTGTACAGATTAATAGAAAATTAAAACCTATCATTGGGCACAATAAATAGTCAAATTGATAAATAAGGATGAAAAGGAAAAAAAGGGAAGAATTTTAGATAGGAAATCTAAGGAAGTGAGGAGACCTTTGGGAATTTTCTAAACCATTTTCAAGACTTTGCTATTCTTAAACCACTGCCATTTCTAGGGGGCCCGGTCAATTCCTTTCTTGGGAAGTCTCTGGACCTGTCTTTTCAGACATCTTAAATTCTTCACTGCTTTCTTTCAAAAACCTCTTTATCTTAAGTCCGATCCCCACCTCTAAATTTAAGGGAACAGTAATTGTGTACTAAGAGAAAGTAGAAAAATAATTCCTCCTTTAATGTCTTCCTAAAACAATGGACATTTCCCCATAATCCAAACCTAGAGCTTTGCTGCAAGGGATCTAAAAGATCACTCAACCTAGGAAATATTCCAGGTCAGCTCAGTTCTCTTAGGAAAATTTGGGTGGAAATTGGAGCTAGTATAATGAGATTTATCCCACTACAAACCGAAGAAAGAAGTTAGCAAGGTAGAGATAAAAGATGAGTTGTTATTAATGGGAGGCAGTTTTAGGTGGAAAGAGATTCAGTTAACTAAAATTTTCTGTATTCAGTTCCCTCAGTTGAAAAATGGGGGTAATGTTTATTACCTGAACAGTTGTTGCAGGTAAATAAAGTTATTTACATAAAGCGACTGGTGTGTAGTAGGCAATCAGTAAACATAAGCAACATTAATATTATGTATTTTTAATTATAGCATATGGATTTTAAAAATATATAACAGCCTCCATGGGAAATTAATAAGATGACATATGGGAGGTCAAAGGTACATCTCTATTCCTGCTTCCTGGGAACAGCAGAGTGATTTTTAAACAGATATTTTTAACTTTGTTTAGAAAGGAAAATTTCTAAGAAAATGCTTTAATGGAAATCCCAACAACAAAAGATAATTCTAGCAGTGAGGTGGCAATCAGGGAGAGAAGAATCAAGAGGTTTAAAATAAACAAAAGAAAACATTAAGAGAAGGCCTAATCAGCATATGGTATTTGGCAAAAGAGACCAAAGAAGAGATAGAGTTAAGCGACTGTTGGGCAAGAAGTAAAAGGATTTGGTGACAACCTGGATAAGAAGGAAGAAAGGGATGCTGTGTGTTTAAAAGATATGAGTGATAACAACGTCCTCAGTCATGACAGAGAAACTGAGCAAGTGATGCCTTTTTTAGAATGGAAATAAGTTTGTTCTTCATCAGGCTAACTTTGTATTTATTTAATGCATCTTGACCCTGTTTAAAGGAACAGATCACACATATTAGGGGATGTTGGGGAAAGGAGAAACATTTATTATTTGTATGTCATTAGTGGGAAAAATTACAGTTAGCAAAGTATTAAAATTTGGTTCATGCATAGTAGTTATAAAAAGTTTTACTTCAATAATGGATTAATTAGTCTAATTTCCACACTATGCTAACTCTGTTTTTTAATAGCTATTACTTCCTTTAGCTCTTTAGTTATTGTTAAGGCTGTCTTGGAGAGAAGCCAAGGATGTGAAAGGAATTTGTGGCAAATAAAGGCAATGATTGACTTCCAGAACTCCATGCTTAGTGTTTAATCTTCATTACTTTATATTTTAAAATCCAATATAATCTCAACTCAGCTAAGGATTCACTCAATTAACAACAGTAAAAAAAAAAAAAAAAAAAAATGCTTTAAATAGCCACAAAATCCTTAAACCCTTTTTTGATTCATTTCTATAAAATAATAATGATTTATAGATGGTAAAGATACTATAAGATATACTTAATTGCATATTTTTCCTATCTAAATAGCAAAATTATTCCAAAGGGAAAAGCATTGTATCTAACTAGAAAGAAGGAGAGGATCTAACGCTAGATCTTAGCACATGCCATGTTTATGCCCTCTCCAATCTTTATAAAAGGCAACATAAAAATCAATTAAATCTCACTGCTACCACTCTACAAACACTAAAACTGTGGTTAACCGTTTTGTTTATGAAATTGAAAGTGTTTAATTTTTACCTTCCCCTCACCCCACATTTAATTATTAATTGTTCTGAATTTTATTGACCTGCTAGCAGACAGTCAGAGCCTTGGTATGCAATTCTAAAGAACGTAGTACTATACTTATCGATTGGCAAGTTATTTGACTTATCTTTATTTGTGTTTTCCCATCTTGATTAGACCTGTTCTTACGTCTCTACTGAGCTGCTTTGGGGGGAAAAAAAGAATGAGATAAAATGTATAAACTCTGAAGAACTACTTGAAAGTTCAGAGTGATGATAGTATTCTTTGCCTTGATGGGATACAAATATTATCTTAATCCACTAAAAACTATCACTGGGAAATAAATTCTGGCATGTTGTTGCTAGCCTTCCATGTTAACTTAGAAAAAAGAAGGCATACTAGGAGATCAGCAGGACAAGGATCAAAATTCAGAAATGTAGGACATGAAATAAATTATCTAACCTGTTTGTAAATGTTATCAAGAGTATCCCAAAGATTAGAAACAAAATAGTTTAACAACTTATTCAAGCATAAGGCAGTATGCATCTGGAAGATAAATTGAATAGAAAGAGGCAAGAACTAGTGTTACAGCCCTTACCTGTAAAAGCCCGAGATAAATTTTGCTCTTATATGGAGTTTGCTTTTGTTCTTTTTATGTTTTGGTCAAACTAACTCCCGTATCTTTACTGCCTCATTCTTCTTGGTGTGATCTGCGGCTAGAATACCTTTTCAGCTTTCTCCGGCAGTGAAAACCCAATTATCAAGGGATTCATTGGCCTGTTTCCCATATTCTGTGGGTAATTTCATTCATTTTCCTTAGGAGGAGACAAATGCAGAGATAGGAGTGAAAAGTGTAGAGAAGATACCCATACTTGACTTAGGGAAAGTGCCACTGAAAAAATTCAAGACAGTTCCTATGCTATATTTGGTAGAAAGTGAAATTTATCTCCCTGTCACTCTACTCCATTTGAAAGATGCTTTACCCCAGCTATCATGAAGGGTAAGTGTGTGTGTGTGTGTGTGAGTGTGCACGCACACAAGTGCGCACCAAGATTCTGAGTCTTAGACATAGTCTGCATAAAGTCTCTATAACGTCTCTGGCACTGGAAATAAATCTCTACTGCCATTCTTTTCCTGAAGAAGTCAAGCTGCTCTTCCCAGAAACACTCCTACTGATGTGATCTTTATTTTGAAAAACCTGTGTTACAGCAGGTGTGATGGCCCAACTCCTTCTCTAATTAGGTAAATAGACTTGGGCAAATTCCAGACCTTTCTCAGGGACAGTCTCTGCTGGGCAAAAATGAGTGTTACTACCTGCCCCCTTAGCACTTACCTTGCAGGGAATTAGTACTGTATTCGAGACATTTAAATGTCAGGCAATGTGACTGAGAAAAAGCAAGCAGAAAATAGAGCGTAGCCACTTTTCCTTATTATTTTTCTCTGCTTTATTTTTTTGATCCAACCACCTTAGTAGCTTTTCAAGTCATTCACACTATTTTTCAGGTTCTCACTGAGAAGAGAATAAAGTGTGAAAGCCTAAAGAAACTCATTTTCGAAATCTGTAACCTCATTGAACAAAACGTTAACAAATTTCTAAGCCTAAAAATAAGAACATGTTGATTGAGTAAAAAACAAAGCACTTCCACTGAAGACTCAGTCTGAACTTTCCTTTTTGCTGTCTTCGCTGGCTTACCTCTTTTAACATGAGCTGTTGCAATGGCTTTTAATTTGCCTCTCTTTTTTGTATGATCCTGTCATTCCTCAGCCTTCTTTTAAGATTTCTAGGCCTTTGCTTCCTCCTTTCCTTCAGGATGAAATCCAACCTTCTCACTCTGTCATACAAAGCTCTCCCCCATCATGACTGGGGCAAATGGCCAGCCTCATTTCTCCCCAACACCCCCAAGTCTAAATTGTTTTGCAGAGCCCCTTTTAATCTCTCAGACACTCTAGTCTTTCTCTGATCTCTGTGCCCTTTCAGTGTTTTCCTTCTACCATTTTTATTGCCAACCCTCTTTTGTATTTATGAAATCCTTCAAGACGTCCCTAATGAGTTGCCTCCTCTGTGAAGCTTTCCTGACACCTTCTTCCTCAATATTTGATTGACTTAGATGATTCCCCTCAAAGCTCTCATGGTATCTGATGAGTTTGGTCTTGTTTTGTGAGTTATCATGTAACTCATTTTAGGTTGAGATTCTCTTGAGGTCAATGAATGCAGTTCTGTCATCTCTAGACCTCATGCAAAACAGATTTTCAAAAAATATTTGCTGACTGACATAATGAAACAGGCAATGTCTTAAAATGTATAGGCCAGTTATGAGGTACCAGGAACTGTGCATGAATTTTCTTATTTAATCTTCTAAGAAATTCTCAAAAAAAGTTTACTACTATCATTTCTGTGTTATAGATGTGGAAATCTAAAAGACAGGAAAAAATGGATGGGAAGTAAGAATCCAGTTACATTGTATGCCTGAATATATTTTCTATAAAAGATTACTAATTAGAATACATTGAGTATTATCTAATTATTATGTAATGATATGATAAATCATTTACTGAAATATATTACAACCAAAACCTATTGAGTTATTCTCAATAGCTAAGCCTTAGCTATTGACTGATGCTGAATGCTCATTATAGAAAGAATTAGTCCTCATCATGAAATAAAGAAGCAAGGAAGAAAGAGAATGAATAGAATAGAAGGTCACAGGGAAAACAATTCAACTCAGAAATCAAAGATGAACATATTAGGACCAAAAATGAGGGAAGATCTACTAGGTAAATCCTCAACTGGAATTTTCCTAGTCCTTTTTAGAGTCAGCCCCATGGTGAAACTAAATGGATTCCTCTTCTCAACTGCTTGTGCCAAATTCACTTTTCTGTTTATTGACTGTCTAGGGTTTGGAATGTTGACTGTAGGCCTCATAGAAAGGTAATGATCTTTGAATTCGTTTTGTTGGTAATGTACTTAGGATAACGAATATTGTCTCTCCTGAACTCCATTTCATTTGCCATGGTAACAGTAAATTCTGAGCCATAAATAGCACACAGGTCAAACTTTCCTAATGAGAACAGCCTTTTATAGTGTCCAATTCCATACTTGCATAATACAGAATGTGTCAGTGATCGAACAGTCATGGACATCACCATCTGTTTCCCCAAGTTCCATCAACCAAAGTAGGATGAGTTACACAAGCAAAACATTTACACTGTTATTTGTGTCTTACTATGTTTAGTTTTGGATCACAAAGTTTAGTACTTCAGCCCTCATGTTTTTAAAACAGAAACCAAGAAAATATTCAAGCAGGTTAGCATTTTGCTGACAGTTGGCAGGCTTTGGGTACTTATTTCCTGCTCTAATTTTTCAGCTACTTTTAAATTTGTTTGTTACTATGGTAGGTTCATAGTAACAGACATCTCTTGGTTTTTTGTGCAGAAAAGCCTCTTTAAGACTGGACAATGTAGTCATTCTTAGGACAGTAGTCAGTTGTCTGACTAATGGTGGAAGAAAATTTTTTAAGTGATAATATTTTTTACTTTAAATCTAAGTTGACAATTAACGAGCCTCTGCCATTTATAAGGCATTTCTTACCTTATTGTATACTTTATATTTCATTTAATATGAGTAAAATAATAGTTAACCATCCTTGTTTCAATTTTGGACTGGTCTTTTTTATAAGCTTTGTTGCATTTTACTCTCATAATAACTCTCCAAGGTAAATATTGCTCTTATATCACTCCCTATTATATAGACAAATCTATGATTTTGTGAGTCACAATACTTGTCTAATATCCCATAGTAAGTGGATTGAGGTTTATTTGATGCTAAAGCCTGTGTTTTCCACATCAAAAAACAGAGAGAGCGGGAGAGTGTGACTAAGTGTTAAGTAGGATCAAAGAGAGGAGAGATTATGGGGAATCCATCGGGCTTTATAGGAGACAGGAATATCTGAAATATCTTACGAATACAGAAACGACATGAGGCCTGTATTAGAGATTTAAGGCAATGGCAAAAGCAAAGGTAATAGATGGGGTATACTCATCTATTTCTGGAGAACAGTGAATGATCAGACTTGCTGGACTAAAATGGTAAGATATAGATGGCAAATACTGGGGTGAAGAGTGAAAAGCCAAGTTGAAGCCATGTAGCTAAGCTTCATGGAGATTGAACCAGTAGCAGGTGTGGGATGCATTAGAATGGGAAGAGATCAGACATAGTTTAAATGTAAAGATTTTTGCCACAAACCCCATGCCAAAGATGATGGCCTAAATCAGAATCAACATGGAATGAGTGTCAAGAATGTGTATGAGGGATTTAAAAAAATATATATATATATATATATCTCTTTATTTGACATTTAATAAGATGTAGGCATGAGACTTTAATGTCTGGGTGTAAGGAAATGATAGCACTAATGACAGAATTTAGGGGATGCCAAAGTAATACCTGGCAGTTCAAAATGGTGAGCTCTGGACATTGTGTATAGAATGGATACGTGGATTGACCCCAGTCATATAGGTGGTTAAGTTTCCTGATTTAGACTTGGATGCCCAACTCTGTTGTGTCTTTCTGCCAATCCCTGAACTCTCCTTAAAAAAAAAAAAAAAAAACAAGCAAATTTGAAAAGGCTTATATAACATCAACCCCTGAACTTGCATGTGGCCATCATAGAAGTAAGAGAAAGGGAAAAATTGATGACCTTTAGCAGATCACAGAGGTGGTCAATTGCTAAGAAATTTTGAGGAATACTCCATTTATATTCAGTGTGCAATTTACTTCTTATGTTAAAACCAAATGCATTAACAGTGTTTTGAAAATTGAATTACAAAGTTTAGGTGACTCTCTATGGTAGCAAAAGCTAATATAGCAATGTAAATGCAAAGGTTTGGGTTATCTCCATTCTTTTAATAAATAATCATAAATCACTTATATTTCTTGAGCATTTATCATATGCCAGGCACAGTTCTACATATAAAGTGTGCAATAACTCTTCTAATTATCACAGTGATCTCAGGAGATGGATAAAATTTTTATCAGGCTTATTTTACAGATAAGGAATATGAGACTCAGAAAGAGAAAAATAACATGCCTAGGTTCTCATAACAGACAGATTACAGAAGGGTTCAAATTCAGATGTCTCCAAGCCCAAAGTCTTTTACATAATTCATAGCATGTAAATTATATAATGTCCACAGATATTTTATCTAATGTGATCTGGAATAACAAGCATTGTTCTTTACCAACATTTTATTATTGGTGAAGTCGTCCTATAACCATATTTTATTTCTGAGTACATCCTATAATCATACTTTTTTCTGAGCACTGATTTTGTTTCCTAGAGGAAAATGACTTTCATTTAGGGATTACTGATGTAATTGGAAAAATAAAATGAACAGCCTCCCTTTTTATTTTTCAAGAAGGATTCTATTTTGAAGTATATAAAGATTCATTTTATTGGATACAAAAGGAGATTTTAAAAAGAAAAACTACTGTGGTTAATCCTGTGCTTGGAAACATCAAAATAAATGATCACCAAAAGGATGATTAGGTAGATACTATAACTGTATATGCACTTGAAGGAATCATTAGTAAAACAAATTATTTTCTTTAACTGAAAAAAAAAATGTACAGCTTTTACAAATACATTTAACTGAATTAGATATACTCAATCATTTTCTATAGTCCAGGCCCCAAAACAAGACTTACCCCCTAACTACTCCTCACTGTGACCACCACAACTATTCTCCCAAAGATTCTCAGTGTTTTTATTGTGTGCTGAACCAAAATTTTGGAGGCATGGATTGGGACCTAAACATAAATCAGTATGCAGGAATAATATAAGTAGATAAAAGGTATCTATGTAGAATATGGCAGTGTGTGATGGATTAGTAATGATTTCCCCCTTGTAAAGAAGTCTATTTAAGGAGTTTTAATAATAATAATAATAATAATAATAATAACAGAAACATAAAAAATTGGGCCTGAGTTTTATTATCTGTAAAGTGCCATGTCAGCTTAGGTGATATAACAAAATACCATAGACTGGGTGGTTAAACAGCAGACAGTTCTGGAGGTGGGAAAGTCCAAGATGCAGGTGCCAGCAGATTCTGTTTGCTGTGAAGGCACACTTCCTGTCTTGCACGTGGCCATCATTTTGCAGTGTCCTCACATGTTGGAAAAATAGGGAGCTCTGGTGTCTCTTCCTCTTCTCATAAGGGCAGTAATCCCTACATGGGGCCACAGTCTCATGCCCTCATTTAAATCTGATTCCATTCCAAAGGCCAGCCAAATACCATCTTATTTGGGGTTAGGACTTCAAAATTTGAATCAGAGGCACAAGCATTTAGTTCATAACATGAGGGATGGAGACAACCTCTTCAGCCTTTTTCCATATGTGTTAAATTCTCATGAGAAATAAACACATTTGATTATTTCTTCAAATCAGTTTGATTCTCCTTGTGAAAAGTATTTCAGAACAATTTCTCAAAAATTTAGAAATTCTTACTTCTTTCTAAATTCACTGATCTAGAATTTTTTTCTAATTAAATAACTTAGAAATTTCCTTAGATTAACTCAGGGGTTATGGGTTTTATGACTGTTTTTGAAATTTGCCTGATTATAAGAATCACCCTTGGATAATTCTTAGGTTTTTCCTTCTGGAGATTTCCTAATGAGTTTACATTTTAAGGTAAAATTTATGGCTAATCAAGTTTGGGAAATAAGAAATTAGTCTTAGTGGAAAAAATTCTGTCTAGTTTTCATTACTAAATAGTATCTTTATGTTGAAATGAAGGAGGTAGCGAGTCGGGGGATAGTCATTTAATCTACAATCAAAAGCATCCTTGACTATTTTGAAAATGTCTTCTAAAACTAGAGAGTGTTTCTATACTATTAGCCCTGGAAACATAAAAACTATAATTACCTTTTAGATTAATATGTATGTGTAATTTATGGATGAAGAAACAGGAATTTAAATGCTTTGTACAAGGTTAGAGTTAATATATGAAGCAAAAGAATATCCGTCAACCCATATGTATCATCCAACAATTTCTGAGTGATGAATTATCCATCAACCAATTTTTCTTCCAAAATGTATTATATTTAAGTTACGAGATTTGCTTTCTTTTAAAGCTAGCTCCTCATTTGCCTGTTGTTAAAAACTTCCTTTCTCTACTGATTTCTGGGCTCAATTTTGCTAATCAGTAATAAAAGGTGAAGAATCTCTAGTCGCTCACCTTGCTTTTCCAACATTTTTTCCTGAAGTCATTGGGAAGAAGATGACAGGAAACATATTACTGGCTATGGTCCCTAAAAGAAACATTTAGAGAAAAAATTATCACAAAACGAAATGGAAGAGTTCTCACTGGTATGTAGAACTGGAGAAAACGCCCAGGTATTCTACAAATACTTCCCAGCCCTTCTATTATACTGGAGTCTCCTGCAAGCAGCCATTTGAACCAAAAGAGTAAGTAATAGCAACATGATTAATGCAACAAAACTATGTACAGTTCTGGGTGCTGGAATACAAAGATGAGTAAGGCAAAGTTGTTGGTCTTCAAAGAGCTCACAGTCTGACATGTAAATAAGTAATTATATAGTAATAGCATAAGTACAGACAACATTTATGTAAAATTTAGAATGTGGTGGTGAATTCAAAGTGACCATAAATTCTTTGACTCTCCTTACACTGCAAGGTGGGGTCTATTTACCTCTACTTGAATCTGGGGTGGATTGTGGCTTTGAGCCGTAAAGAAGTCTTGCTATATCATTCAGAGTCTAGTTTTAAGAGGCCTGGTAGGTTTCTGCCTTGGTCTCCTTGAGCCCTAAGCTGCCACGTACAAAGCCCTATTATCCTCCTGGAAAGACCATGTGGAAAGCCCTTGAGATTACATGGAGAAAGAGAGGGATCCATCTGAGCCCTGCCTTTCAGCAATCCCCATCAATGTGCCCAGCTTTTAAGTGACACATGTTAGATTCTTAAATCTGCTGTTAAATAGTCCAAGGCTGCTTCTGTACTTTAAGTTCCTACATAACAAACTAACCTAACTTAGTTAAGTAAAGAAATCAAAACCTAACTGGAGTGTATTTTTTGTAACAAATATCTGGGTTTCAGTTAAACACCAGCAGTCATGTTTCAGCCAATTACAGGCAGCCAACTGATCAGACCCACACCCAAATAAGGCCAATGCCTCATTACACCATGCTCAGATAATTAAGCAGATGCCTGGCTGTAGCCAATCAGGAGATTTCTTTACTTCACTTTCATGTTCTTATAAAAGCTCACAGCTCACACTGCTGGGAGGAGCTCTCTGAACCTCTTCTGGTATGAAGTGCTGCTCAATTAATGGATATTTCTTTACTCAAATAAATTATGTTACATTTATTATGTCTAAAGCTTTTTTCTTTAATACTGCCCAGCCTCCAAATACACCAAATGTTCATGCATTGTATAAGGAATCAGCCACTTCAGCCCTGTCAAGTTCTTGACCCACAAAATCATGAAATCTAATAACATGGTTGTCATTTCAAGCCACTGAGTTTTGGGATAGTTTGTTACACAGCAATATGTATTCAAAACTAAAAGAGATCTTAATGTTAAGGAATCTTCGGGGTGTGGCTTTTCTGGCCAGAAACCTCTGTCTCTGGTGGTGCCTTTGCCTGAGTTTTGCTCAGGCCCACTGGGCTCATTCCACCCACTCAGCCTGGCAGGCTGAGCTTAGCTCAGGCTACTGGCCTGGTTCCCATGCCTGCCAAGGGCAAATCAGGCGTGGAGTGGCGAGGGGTATGTGAGTATGGGGTCTGGCCACTGCATAGACACACCAGCTGCTGCAGTAGGGTGAGGAGCTCCAACTTCTGGCATGAGCACTGACCCTCTGCAAGACTGCAGCTGGACCAGGCACAGCCCAAGGAGCTTCCAGAGCTGGCATCAGGAAACACGGTGGTACCTGGAAGCTTGGAGATGGCCAGAAATTGCAGGGACCCAAAGAGGGAGTCACAGCCCTGGCTCAGAGAGCTCCCAGATCTGGGCTCCCCAAAGGACCACAGCTCTTCTCTACTTCTCTTCACCCACAACGTGGCGAGCAAGGGGCATGTTTCAGCACTGTTTGTGTTATAGCTCTTTTAGCCTCACCATTCAGCAGGTCCCAAGATCTTGTCCTGTGACCAGGAACAATGAGGTATGCAGACAAGTGAAGGGAGAGCAAGATGAAGGGGCGCTTTATTGAGCAATAGAACAGCTCAGAGGAGACCCACAGGGATAGCTGCTTTCCACAGCCAGGGTATCCTGACGGGTGTTCAGCGCCTAGCAGAGAGGTTAGCTCCTCTATGCAGGCAGGTCCTGCCAAGTGTTCAGTTCTCAGTGGAGAGGATAGCTCCTCTCTGCAGCTGGTCATCCCCTCCTCTCCTCTGCTCTGACTGAGCCCAGGGCCATTATGGGCCTCAGAGGGGAGAAAGTGTGCCCTGATTGGTCTGTGGCAGCCATGGGTGGGCCCAGAAAAGGCATTAAAACTTCCCACTCTGCTCAGGGGGACTGGCAGCCTAGCCCCTAGCTTTCAGGCCCTCTGTGGCCTGAAAGTGGGGCCTCACTGGGGACCCGCCCCCTTCCACCCAGCCATCTATGGTGCCCAGGCTGCTGTGCCAAGGGGCAACTGCAGGCCAGTGCTGAGCTGCCCTTATGGCATGTCAGTGCTGCCCCAAGCATATACAACCGGCCAGGTTGTGACAGCACCTGGTCTTGGCCTCAATCCTGCTCTGAGATCAGACCAGGCACGAGGAGGAGGGAGACACCAGGCAGTGGGAGTAGACACCCTTGAGCCTGCAGGGGAAAGGGGTTCCTTCCTGCCCCCCAAGGGTGCAGAGTGCAGAGACGCCTCTGTCCTGCACTTGGGAGGGCTGGACTCTCGCCTGCTCCACGGAACCTGCAGGCAGCCCCAGCCATAATTCCTTGCAACCTAGGGTGACGGTTCCAGATTCTTGCGGGGCCTGGGCTGGCGTTTGGGGCAGGGGTGATGTCCCCACAAGCTCTTCCTGTGGCCCCGGCATTCAGGGAGGCCAGGGACTCCCCCTTACCCAGCTTGCAGCCCTTCCTAGCCGCAGAGGGTGTGGACAGCAGGCCCCGGTCCCAGCTGCCAGGAGGGTCAGGCTCAGAGGGGTGGCAGTCCTAAGCGGCCGGCACAGAGCTTTCTCCCAAGGCACAAGCACTGAACACCATCGGGGTGGGCATGGTGGTTGTGCTGCAGGCCGAGTTCCCAAACTGAGTGCCCCTCCCACTTCCTGCCCCAGGTACCGGAAGAGCGGCCCCAGCTCCACAGTCCAGAGGCCCCCGCACTCCATGTGAAAGCATTGCACCTTCCAGGGAACTGCTCCACTTCGGCACCCCTCTCTGCCTGCCCCTCTGTGGCTGATCACGCTTCTCCCTCACTGGTGGGCAACTTGGGCCAGCCACATCAGAGCAGCCCCCAGGGCCCTGGGCTCTAGGGTCTTCCAGGGGCAGGCTTTGGGGCCTGCCTGCCTCCTCCCTAGGCCCTGGCCGCAGTAGTGGGAGGCTAGAGTGGCAACACAGGGCCAGGGTCTGAAGCAGTGGAGGCTCCGAACCCGGAGGAGGGTCCCGCCCAACCATGAGTGTGTAGGGGCAGCACAGTTGGCTGCCTCGGTGACACAGAGCACGGGGGACATAGGGCACAGGGGTCCCATTGCGGCTCTACTGATCCTACAGCTGCTCCTGCGCTGCTGGCACCTCCTCCCTGTAGTCAGTGGGATGGCAGTGGCCACTCTGCGTGGCCCATCACTGCCATCACTAAGTCTGTCGGACTCAGCAAACACTTCTCAAGTAGGGTAAAATCTGAATATATATATGTATGTGTGTGTGTATGTATATGTGTGTGTGTGTGTGTGTGTATACATATGTATGTATTTTTTTGGGGGTGGGGGACAGAGTCTCACTCCGTTGCCCAGACTGGAGTGCAGTGGTGCAATCTGGGATCACTGCAACCTCTGCCTCCTGGGTTCCCACGATTCCCCTGTCGCAGCCTCCCAAGTAGCTGGGGCTACTGTCATGCAACACCAAGCCTGGCTAATTTTTGTATTTTTATTAGAGACAGGGTTTCACCATTTTGGCCAGGCTGGTCTCGAACTCCTGACCTCAAGTGATCCACTGGTCTCAGCCTCCCAAGTGCTGGGATTACGGGGGTGATTCACTGAGGCCGGCATGAATATAGTTTTGAAGGGTAAATAGGGAGCTTACCTAGGCAACTAATGGTGAAAAACCACTCTAATCTGATGGAATAGTGTGAGAGAAGCCAGGGAAACTTTCAGAGTTTGCTGTATTGGATTGTCTCAGTATTTTGGAGAATAAAATAAAATGGAGGAATGAATGGTGGGTTGGAAATTAGACTAGAGAAAGGTAGTGCTGCCCAAAAAACAATCTATATGGTAATCTTTTTAAACTAGATGTATTTTTAGATTTCTATAGGAAATGAGTATCCATGTAAGGACTTAAGAAAAAAAAATAAAACTTTAATTGAAAATGATTCTGGATCTAGAGGGGGCAAAATTGGAATTGAGAACTCCAATTGCAAGGTTATTTCAATAATCCAAAAGGAGATGCCAAAGGCCTGAAATATGACAATAAAATAAAGACAAAGAGGTAATTTAAAATCTTGAGTCATTAAGAGATTGATTGGATGAAGATGGAAGAGAGGATTAAGAAAGATTATTGATTAAATCCTAATTTTTTAATTTGTTGGCTGGATGGGTGCCATAAATTAAAAAATAAAATAATAGGAAGAAAAACGATTTTAAAAAAATTATATTTCAAGTTCAGTGTTTAATGTATGGGCTTTGAACATCTATCTGCTGAATGAAAAGATCTTCTCATCTTAGGATGACATTAGGACTGGCTCTCTTATTTATGTATATCTATATCTTCATATACACAAACATATACACCCCCAAATCTATGTAACACACATATATATTTATATACCTCACATATATAACATGACTCTGTACATATGTTTAGGTGTATATATATTGAATGCACACACACAATATTAGAATGTGTGTAGGTATAGTAAAAACTAAGTGAAAAGATGAAATTGTCCAAAGAAAGCAGGTAAAGTGAGAGTTGAGGAAACAGACAAGAATAAAGCCCCAAGAGATACTAATGTGTAAAGAGTAGGGAGAGGAAAAAAATTCATATAAAGAAACTGAGGTCAGTAAAATATGTTATGGAGTCCATGTTGAGAACTAGATTGTTCACTTCAGTTGCTAAACTCACTTTGCGCTATCCACCCAATGATCTAGACTTTATTTCAGTGTACTTGGGATTGGGCTGCTAATAATATCTAAATGTTATGTAAATCTAAATAACCATGGATTTAGGTCTGGGGGTGGTGAGACTATAAATATATATAATTATATTTTTCATCAATGTGTGTATTTATTCTATACTGTTCACATGAATGTTTTTAAAATAATCTTTTCACCACGATATGACAAACAATTGACTTGCCTTCACACTGAATTATCAAGTGATTCATTGTTTATTTTCAATTCAATATCACAAGCCAAAAGAAACACAAATACTCAAAATTTGTTTTATTTTATAAAGCAATGGCATGTTTCTAAGGCTATAAAGGGAAGTTAGAAAATTATCAGGTCAATGCATATGGCATCAGGAATTTTTCACAATTGAAATGGAAACTAAGAAAGAACTTGAAATGAATTTTATTTTATTAAGAACTATTTGCTTCTGTCATTCTCAATAAGAAGCAAATGTTTTAGTTGAAACACTATTACTAATATGCGACTTGTTTGTGTTAATCTCCATGACTAGGAGAATACTAAGCTATTTTATAAAAGAGAAGATTCAACGATGTGACTTAAGATTTCATATTTTTATTTTAGAGTCAAAATATGACTATTTTTGCTCATTTTTCTAGAGATCAAGATTTGGGAAGAAAACTTCCACTTCATTTCTTATTTTTCCTGAGACCTTCAATCTCCTTTAAACGGAATATGGTCAATTCCTAGTTGTGGAATAACCACAAGACAATTAGAAGTTAAATTGTTGAGCAGCCCGCATCAAATTGAAGTCTCTCCATTTTAACTATTTTATTTTTAGCATCTGAAGCAGTCTGTAGCTCTTCTAGGCTATAATCATGTTTATTTAAGAGCAGTGCAGTCTTCAGTGAGAAAATAAAAACCTACCAGAACTGCTATACTGAATAGAAGAAAATAGGAAGACGGGTGGTAGATTTAGTGCATTTTTCAGTTTTAAGGTTTTCTTCAATTTACTGTACCCATAGTTCAGCCTAGGTTATAAGACTCCATCTCAGAATGGGTTTGCTTTGTTCAACATCATGTACATGTGAATCTATCTTGATTTCAGAAGTTAACCAAATGTTTTACTATTCAGAAAGTTCGAGCCCATACATTTCTGAAGATGCTGAGTCAGTTTTATTCTGCAAGTCATCCTAGGGAGTCATCATGCCTAGAACTCTTAGTTTTGCAAAACATACAGGTAAAATAAATATGAAATAAAAGATCTGCATAATATTTTCTCCCAAAGAATAAGGACTATAACCTAGAATTTTTTGCTTCTTCAGAAGGAAGACCTCTGGAGAATGTCATCGTTATCATTGCCATCATCATCATCATCGTCATCATCATCCTGTTAGCAAACATTTCTAAAGTGCCTACTGCATCAGCCTCTGACCTACACTCTTCACATGGGGTTTCCTCTTTAATTGTCAAAACATCCCTATGTGTTAGGTAATATTACAATCTTTTTTTTTCTTTTTACCAGTAAATGAAGTGGATTTAAGTGACTAAAATATGTTAGTTACTAAATGGCAGAATAGTGTTTCAAAACCAGCATCCAAATTTTATAATTTTACACTCTTAAGCACTCCTCATTAATTTTAATGTAACAAGAAATTTTGAAAGCCTTTTATTAAGAGAAAGATGTAAAGAAAAGGAAAACTCCTCATTGCCATTAACTCTATTCAAATGGAAGCAGGGTAGAAGAACAGTTAACTGCTCTCTCTCTGGGAGTTAAGTTCTTACCAGTAAGCACTGTTACCTTAGAAAAGTCCCGTGCTCTTTGTTTGTTTGTTCGTTTGTTTTTGTTTTTGCTTTGTTTTTTGTTTTGAGACAGAGTTTCGTTCTTTAACCCAGGCTGGAGCGCAGTGGCGTGATCTCGGCTCACTGCAACCTCTGCTCCCCGGGGTTCAAGCGATTTTCCTGCCTCAGCCTCCAGAGTAGCTGGGATTACAGGTGTCTGCCACCATGCCCGGCTAATTTTTTGTATTTTTAGTAGAGATGGGTTTTCACCATGTTGTCCAGGCTGGTCTCAAACTCCTGACCTCAGGTGATCCACCTGCCTCAGCCTCCCAAAGTGCTAGGATTACAAGCATGAGCCACCATGCCCAGCCCCTCTCTGTTTTATCATCTGTCAAATGAGATACTATGAGTACTTTCTTCTTCAATTGTTGTGAGGATTAAATAAAACATAAAGTGCAACTAAGTTCTTAGCGTACTTTCCAGAGCATAGTAAGTTCTCAATTAACTTTCAGTTTTTCTTGTTTTGTGCTGATGTTATTATTTCCATCATTATATGTTTTAACTTCATGCTATAATTCAATTTGGTTCACCAAGTACTGTCCAATCAAAGGTATTCTAGTTCTAGTAGAAGACATCAAATAAATGTAAGTGTACTATTCCAATTTGGAAAAATATGGTATTTGGGAAACTTCTAAATAGAACCTAAGCTAAATATAGTAAAGTGGTGAGTGGTCAGGAATAAGACAGTTATCATACAAGGTGTTATGGATGTAATCAAGCTTGTGATGAAATGGAAAAGCCCTCTAACTTGAGTGACAGTGAGGTGATAGCTTTAACAATGCATTTTGCTTTGTCATATAAAATAACATAAAGAATTTTAAGTAAGTATTGGCTATCACACCAAAGAGTCAGTGAATAATGACTGTAGATACTCAGGCAGAAGAGTTATATGAGGAGACTGGCAGTAGAGAGGTAGGCTACATAGGAAGGGGAAAGTCTGGAGGGGAAAATATCAGCTATAGAGGAATTTAGAAAGTCATGTCTGATCTGCTGAGAGCCCGGGACTGTGTTAACAACAGAAGGAATTAAGATGGACTTCCATCTGCCCTAGAGGAATCGCTCCACTGGCCAAGTTCAGGCCAGAAGAAGGCAAAGGATGTGAGTCGTGGAGCTACTTTGGTGTCCATGATTTTCTCCAACCTTACTGGGTAGGGGATCACTTTGCCCAGTTCCTGAGATTACATACAGATTTTAATATACATGTTGTTTTCTTTTGCGTTTCTGTTATCAACTCTCTCTCATCCCTGTGAGATTTTGCATGCAAAAATCTTTCCCCCTCACTAATACACTAGAACAAATTAAAACTATTACAAACCTAGGTTCTCCTGCATCAGAATTGTTTTTGGTGCTTTCAAAAGTGCAGATTTCTGGCATCTATTCCATGCCTGCTACATCAGAATCTTTGGAAATGGTACCTGAGAATCCAGAATTTTAACATGCTTCTCAATTTTTTTATTATTTCAACTTTTAGTTTAGATTCAAGGGGTGCATGTGAAAGTTTGTTACATAGACATCTTGTGTGATGCTAAGGTTTGGAGTACGTTTGATCCCATTACCCAGGTAGTGAGCTTAGTACTCAGTAGTTTTTTAGCTGTGTTTTTCAGCCCTTACCCTCCCTCCTCTCTTCCCCATCTAGTAGTTAACATTCCCATCTTTACTAGGAAATATCATTCTGGACATCAGCGTGGGCAAATAATTTATGGCTAAGTCCTCAAAAGGAATTGTTACAAAAACAAAAATTGACAAGTGGGACCTAATTAAACTAGAGATTCTGCACAACCAAAGAAACTATCAAAAAAGTAAACAAACACCCTACAGAATAGGAGAAAATATTCACAAACTATGCATCTGACAAAGGTCTAATATCCAGAATCTATATGAAAGTCAATTCAATAAGCAAAATCAAATAACCTCACTAAAAAGTAGGCAAAGGACACGAACAGATACTTCTCCAAAGAAGATGTACAAGTGGCCAATGAACGTGTGGAAGAATGCTCAACATTAAATTATTCTTATGCTTGCTAAAGTTTGAGAACCACTGCTTTTTAGAAATGAGTTTAGGAGAAGAGAATACGATCAATTCCATGAACCTACATTAACTTATATGCTTCTGAAAGATGATCTATCAATCACTTCCCTCTAACTATAATAATTTTATATTACTTTAAAGAACACATCATTTATTTTCATCTCCACGGGTCTGTGGATGGATTTGGGTTTTGCAAACCTTGGTTAGTCTGGGTTGGGCAGGGCTTTTGGCTTCTAGTCCAGTTGCATCTGCTCCATGTGTCTCATTCTGAAATATTTTTCTGGCAACGGCAGAAATACAAGCACATTTTAAGCCTCCAATGTCCTCAAGTCCACCAACATCCCATAAGCCAAAGCCAGTCACACAGGCAAGCCCAAAGTCAAGGAGTAAGGAATTATATTTCACTTGCCATGAGCCATGACAAGGGTGTGAATTTATAACACTATTACAGGAGAATGATGAATTGGGGCCCATAAATTAACCTATCACGGGTGGGAACTGTGTTTTAATCATGCTTGTATTCATACTTTCCAAGTGATGCCTTGGTACGTATAGGTGGTTTTAGAAAGCACTTTTTGGACTGAACAGTGTAATTTACTTCAGCTATGTGGCTAAAGAGAAATAGTGAGAAGTAATAATTATCAATATGCACAATTTGGATAGAATGTGTAATTTAAAGTGTGTAAAATACTAAGCTGCATTTTTTTTTTTTTTTTTTTTTTTTGAGACGGGGTCTCTCTCTGTTGCCAGTCTGGAGTGCAGTGGCGCAATCCTGGCTCACTGCAACCTCTGACTTCCCGGTTCAAGTGATTCTCCTGCCTCAGCCTCCCGAGTAGCTAGGATTACATGCAGATGCCACCACCTCCAGCTAATTTTGGTATTTTTAGTAGAGCTGGGGTTTCATCATGTTGGCCAGGATGGTCTCGATCTCCTGACCTCGTGATCTGCCCGCCTTGGCCTCCCAAAGTGCTGGGATTACAGGCGTGAGCCACAGCGCCCAGCCACTGCCTATCGTTTAAAAAAAATTATTTTGAATGCAGTCAAACGTAAAATTCACCATCTTAACCATTTTTCCTGTGTACAATTCTATAAAGCTAAGTACACCCACACTGTTGTGTAACCTATCTCTAGAACTCTTTCCATCTTGTAAAACTAAAACTCTATACTCATTAAATATCAACTCCTTATTCTCCCTCCCTTCCAGCCCCTGGCAATCACCATTCCACTTTCTGTCTCTATGAATTTAACCACTCTAGGTACCTTATATAATTAGAATTGTACAGTATTTTGTGTGTGTGTGACTGGCTTATTTCACTTAATATAATGTCCTTAAGGTTCATTCATGTTGTAGTGTATGTCAGAGTTTCCTTCGTTTTTAAGTCAAAATAATATTCCATTGTGTGTGTATACCATGTTTTGTTTATCCATTCATTTGTTGATGGTCACTGGATTGCTTCTGCCTTCTTGCTACTGTGAATAATGGTGCTATGAACATTGGTGTACAAGATGGCTTAATTCTGACAATTGCACTGTATGTTGTGGCCAGACTTTGTCATATGCTACCGTCTAGTCAGCCTCTCTTCCTAGAGTTAAAAATGAATGATTTTTAGAATAGGAGCTGGCAACCCACAACCTCCTAGCCAAATCCACCCCACCACCTGCTTTCGTACAGCCTCTGAGCAAAGGGTGGCTTTTACATTTTTAAACAACCAAAAAAGATCAAAAGAAAAATATTTTGTTACACATGAACATTATATAAATTTCAATTTCAGTGTCCATGAAGTTTTATTGGAACAAAGCTAAACTCCAATACAAATGAGCTAAACTGATTTGTTTATACATTGCCTATGGCTGCTTTTGTACTACAACAGCAGAGTAAAGTAGCTGCAACAGAGTATGGCCTGCAAAACCTAAATATTTATGTGTCCCTTTATAGAAAAAGTTCACCAACTCTTTTTTTAAAACATAAGCAGCAAAGAACAGGTTAGAAGCTACATTCATTTTCATGGATCACTGATTTTAGCATTTTAGCAAAATACTGTTTTGACAGATTTAGTTACCTTGAATCTAAGAAAAGGTATTTCTGATTCTCCATGACATTTCATTTTATTGGCACTGTTTATGCTAGGACAGTTGTACAAATGCTTATTTCAATAAACGAAAGGGTCTTGTGGCAGATTGCCCTTTGGAAAATACCAGCCTGGCGCTAGAGCATCCATCCATCTGGACCTGGTAGAACGGATAGGATAGTAGCACAGCCCAAGAGTAGCATGGAAGCTGGAGAGGAGACCGAACAAGCTTTGGCAGAGCAAAGCCTGGGGCCTGGGAGCTCTGAACATGATCTGCATCTGTGAAAAGAGGTATTACATCGGCAGTTCTCAATTTTTTTCACAGCAGTCGCACTGGAAATTTTCAATTACAAAATATGTTGTTTGCAATATCCTTGGCACTTTAGAAATTAATTGTAATAATTAGTGATTCTTAACCGTGTGCCAAGAATTGTGCTAATACCCTTTGCATTTAGGTATCGTCTCATTTTGTCCTGTCCCTAAACCCTATAAAGACATGTACTATCTATTGTTCTTATTTACCAAGGAAATGAACACATAGTGAGTTCACACAGCTAGCAGTAAGTAGAGCTGGGTTTGAGTCCTGGCAGGCAGACTGCATGCTAGTGCTTTAACTAGAACAAGGACCAAGAATCTTCATGTGAGCCAAGCTCCTCCGGTGATTCTCAAAGAGCCCGACCGACGATGGTCTGCCAATACAGAGTACATCTGGAAAACACTGCAGCAGCCCTTCAAAATGCCAAGCAGCTGAATCATTTTAAAACAACAAGCTTGTTTTATCCAGAGATTTCTTCAAACAGTGATAAAATTAATTTGTGCTTGTGAACAGACTATGGTAGGTCAAAAGGCAAAGCAGGGAAGAGAAGATACTAGAGACAAGGCACGCAGAGACTTTGAAACTCTAGGATTTGGCTGGTATTCAGTTTCAGTGATCCACAATCTGAGTGGATTACATTAGAGGTCTTGAAGGCCTTTTAGTGTCATCATTCCATAATTCCTGGGCTTCCCACCCCTTACCTGCCTGTTCTTTGTCTTCTCCTTTCGCCGAGGTCTCACACAATTTCCAGTGATCTTCAATTGTTCTCCAATCATTTCACATGTTCCAATCTCTGTCCATTGAGTTTCTTCAATGAAATGTTAAGCCCTGGGAAGGGCAGGAACTTTATTTTCCAAACTTTGGCATCTCTCTCCATTCCTGTCCTTCCTCCTCTCCCTCCAGCCTCCTTCCTTGCGCTCTCCAATGTGTGTTACATTTATAAGTACAAATACTTCAGTAAAAAGTGTACCATGGACTTAAGTTCCCATTCTCTCCAGTCCTGTGGCATAGGCAGCCAACCAACTCTAAGGTGATACAATTCCAATAAAATGCCTTTGAAATCATTTCATCTCCTAGCTCAGACACTCTCCCCCAGCATTTGCAATGGCCTCCTAAATGATCTTCCACATTTTAGATTATTTTCACTCTCATCCATTCATCCTACACTGCTGAAGCTCCTCACTAAATCAAGTTCTCACTTAGCTACTGTGTTAAGTACATGCTTGTAATCTTTGCAATAGCATAAAGGAGGCAGTGTAGTTAAACTCTTAAGAGCGCAGGCTTTGGACTCACAATGTTTATACCTGAATTCTGTTTCTACCACTTTCATGCTGTGGGGCTTGAGCTAGTTGTTTGATATCTCTGAGATTCAATATTCTTTTCTGTAAAATGGAGCAAATAAAGAGTATCTTCTTTAAGCACGGTCATAAGAATGCAATGCAAAAATGTCAATTCAGCAATTTAAGCAATGCTATATAGTACCTTATTCATAGGAAATCCATAATGATCAGTGGTTATCATCACTATCAGCATGATTATGGCACAAAAATAGTAATCAGATTTATATTTAAATTACATCATTCTTATGTATTCCATATGGTAGTCATGCCAGGTAGCTTCCTCCTCTTCCTTCTTTGCAGCTAATAGAATGCTGTGCAAAGCACCATAAGTAGAACCAAGATTTGAACTTGTGTCTTCATAACATCAGAGCTGATGTCTTATTCTGCTACACCACATAGGAGGATTTTCCAATTACATTACCATGGTGGTATGTTCCTCCAAGTCCCAATTTTCATTCTTCTTCGATTTAGTGAGATGGAGTAGACCACAAAGAGTTAATTACAGTTGTAATTTTTCCTATTATTTTCCCTTTATTACATAACAAAGGGTTATCCATAAACTCTCTTTGGTTTTAGTTGAAGAGAATTATTTTTCACAATAATATAGGAATTAGTATGATCTCTTATAAAGTAAAAATTATAGTGAGAATTAACAAACAAATTTTAGAGTAGCTAGTTTTGGTTTAGGCCTTAAATCCAGGAATAGGTAATATCCATTAAAATGCTTTTAACTTGAAAGCATTTGAAGGCAGTTTAGCAGCTTTTATTTTATAAACTTAATAATGAAGGCCAAATAACAATCAAGATTGCAGCCTATAATTTAGAAGTTCAAGGTCATCACTAAACATACTTACATCACTGAAATTCAAGATACAGAAAGAGAATCAATACATGTTTTGGAGACATTCTTATAGCTGTGAAGTGATAAGTGCATGCAATTATAATCAGTGAATTTCCTTAAGTTTATATGCGTATGTGTGGCCTGACCTACAAGACCTCTTCACTAAAAAAAATAGGTTTCATTGTAATAATTCTCAAAATAAATCCTGAGAAATCATAAACTCTTTTGTTCTCCTTTATGGCAACATTCTGCAACCTGCTTCTTTTTTCTTTTCTTTTTTTTTTTTTTTTTGAGACGAAGTTTTGCTCGTCTTGTCCAGGCTGGAGTGCAATGGCGCCATCTCGGCTCACTGCAACTTCCACCTGCCGGGTTCAAGCGATTCTCCTGCCTCAGTCTCCCAAGTGGCTGGGATTACAGGCACCCGCCACCACGCCTGGCTAATTTTTTGTATTTTTAGTGGAGATGGGGTTTCGCCATGTTGGCCACGCTGGTCTCAAACTCTTGACCTCAGGTGATCCACCCGCCTTGGCCTCCCAAAGTGCTGGGATTACAAGCGTGAGCCACCACGCCTGGCCTTCATCCTTCTTCTAATCATACTTCTAGTATCCCATATCATATCTAAGAGTTGCTGCTTTCTATTTTGGAAGAGAGATGAAAGCTTAAAGGTGAGCTGAATATGAGAATCAGGAGATTATTTCTGTAAATGCCACTTATTTTAAAAAATACTGATTATAGCAATTAAAACCTTCTCACAGTTCATGTAATATCTTAAAGATAGTGACTTAACATTTTATTTGAAACAATCAGTTAGTATATATTTTCTATTGAATATATTCAGGGCATTCATCATACCTGGGTCATTGGGAAATTCATTTAAAGTAATAAGGACAAGGAAATGAAATCACTGTAAGATTATAATAACATCAATAGTGAATCATTTATCAGAAGCCACTTTTGTTTCAAAAGCTTATTCCAACTTTTTGAAATGTCAGAGTTTACTTTCTAGGATAAAGTAAAAATATCTGTAATAATAAAAATAATGACTTACCAAGAGTGTACAAAACCGTCATGCAAGAAATGAAACAAAATACAAATAAGTGTCAGATGTTACAAAAGTGTTCAAAAATTACAGAACCCAATCACAATGAAGGGTCCATAATTACAAAATTATTTACCTGGATACTAACCATTTAGCATTAAGAAAATATTTGATGTGTTCTTAATGTATTTTCCTTACCATTTCTTTCTCCACCATTCCCAGTTTGTTTGTTTATTTGTTTGTTTGTTTTTGTTTTGTGATGATGTTTTCTTAGTGTCTCCTCCTTCATCCTGTCTCCCTTGTCCACTCCCTCTGGCTCTTGTTCCTCAGTGATGTCTCTGCTCAGCAGATGTCCCCTAGCCCTCCTTTCTCGTCTTTCTGGGCCAGAGTATGCCATCTCATCATGGATGCAGATCTCAGTGCCCCTTCCTTCCTTCCCAGGACCTCTTTTCCATAGATGGAAATCCTGCTAGCAATAAGCATGCTGTACAGACTTTAAAAAAGAAAGAAAGAAAGAAAGAAAGAAAGAAAGAAAGAAAGAAAGAAAGAAAGAAAGAAAGAAAGAAAGAAAGAAAGAAAGATCATCTGTAAGATTAGAATGTTCCTATTAATTATGGAAACAAATAGCAATTACTTGAGCAGCTCTTACAGGAGGTAAGCTATTATAACATTTTAAAATGTACATTTTAAAGTATCCAACTTGTTTGCCACTTGCAGAGATCTTATGAATATCATTAAATTTAATTTGTGTCAGTTTTTTTTCCCCATGGAAACTAAAGAATTTATGTCTTCTTTAACCCAACATATTCTTCACTTTGCTTTTTTATTTTGTTTAAAACAAGAAAATGCAAAGCATGTCTAATTTTCTCCTCATGAACATAGTGTTCATAGAATTTTCTGAGGGATTTACTTAAAAGGCAGATTCCCTGTCCTTACACCCAGATATTATGACTCACCCAGAAACTCTGGAATTTACATTTTACATAAGCATTTTGGTGATTCTGATATAGGAAGTCCTCTTTGAAGAAGACTACTATTATTATCAAAAATAGGATTGTGAGATCTAGACAAATATAATCAGACAATCTGATACTATAGTAAGGACTGTGTATTGGTTCCTGGTAGAAAAGGATTGTGTATTCCAGAAAAGGAATATGAATGGACAAAAAGCACTTTAAATAAAGTTTACTTTATTACTAAGCAATGAAAAGCGAATAAAAACAATATGTGAACTATTTTCATCTATTCATTTTTTGAAAATTAAAGATTGTTATTATTATCACTAGGAAAAATGCAAGGAATTGACTATCTGCTCAAACACTGATAGTAGGAGTATACGGCAGAGACTATTCAAAGGCAATTAGCAATATATATCACCTGTTAAAGTGAAAGACCCATTTTAGCAAAACCTCCATGAACACATAAAGAAATGTATAATAATGTTTAGCACCACATTGTTTGAAAACATGCAAAATTGGATGCATATGATCAATCAAGATGGAAATGAAGAATAACCCAGGAACATCCAAGCTATAGAATAGTATGCAGCCTTTACATAAAAGAGGGGCAAGCTTTCATATATCGCTTTGAAAATGCACCAAGTCATATTCACTGCATTAAAAGGAATTCAGAGCCATTTAATATAAGACTGTCTCATTTGTACTGAAAGGATTGCTATTAAACGCTTGAAAGTTATAACTAGGGAAATAAAAGTATTTGAAGTAGAAGAAGGAAATCATAACGAATTTCAAACTATAGTTTTTCAATTCTTTTACAACAAAAACATGTTCATATATTGCTTCTGAATTAAAACAAAACGAGGCACAATAGTTCAAAACTAGCTTGGTCACCATAGTGATACCCTGTCTCTACAAAGAATAAAATAAAAGGAGGTGAAATAAACAATATATTTCAAGATATAACAAAGTAAGCATATTTTAAGATATAACAAAGCCTCACCAATTTTTAGAAACTAGGAGAGGTTTGCTTATGGGGGACTCTTTTAAAAAAATACATCTTATAATCTTTCCAGAGTAGTATCTCTTATAAACTAAGATATCAGTATTAATAAATAAAATGAGGCATATCAACAAAAAGATTAACTCGTGGAAGGCCTACATAGCTATATATTATTTTATAATGAAGCAGAATTTTTGCCTACATGAATTATTGGTAAAATACTTGCCTGTACATACAAATATAGCCAGAGAACCTTCAAGTACAAAAATACTGCACCTTGCTGGGGTTTTATGGCTGCCTATTTAATTTTCTTTCATTTTGGTTTCTATTGCTATAATGGTTATCCAATAACTACTCTAAAGGAATAGCTTAGCCCAGAATTCTCATTTTATAAAAACCCTTTGAAAACAATGATTTCAGTATGAATTATTCTTGCTTTAAAACATTCCACAGCTTTTTAAAAATCAATTCAAATGCAATAAGAAATACTGTACCATTTCAGAATTGCAAAGCCTGAATGAGTAAAACTTGGTTAATGTACTTTCACTGTAACTTGCATCATTATTACTACCTAAATATTTGATTTTAAGTCATTACGCCTTCTCAGGATAGAGGTAAGAATTTGTTCTCATTATATAATCAATTTCGGTCAGTATGTTCTTTAGATTCAGAATCAGAAATATGTGCAGTTCTATCTGGGTATATTTAGTGTTTCATTTTTAAGTATTTGTTTGCATAATGGAATAAGCAGTTGTCAGATTATATTCTGGCGTTTCCTGTACTCTCTGTACTCTGTGGTGAATACATACATATCCTGCAATAGTCCTTTTTTGTGTCTTTGTTTTTTGTGTGTGTGTGTGTTTTTTTTTTTGGTAAAAGTCTCACTGTGTCACCTGGGCTGGAGTGCAGTGGCATGATCTTGGCTCACTGCAACCTCCGCCTCCCATGTTCAAGAGCTTCTCCTGCCTCAGCCTCCCCAGTAGCTGGGACTACAGGCGTGCACCACCACGCCCAGCTAATTTTTGCCCTTTTTTTAGTAGAGATGGGGTTTCACCATATTGGCCAGACTGATCTCGAACTCCTGACCTCATGATCCACCTGCGTTGGCCTCCCAAAGTGCTGGAATGACAGGCGTGAGCCACCGCGCCTGGCCAATAGTCCCATTTTTATGCAAGCACCAAGCTCAGTCTATACTAAAAGTAGGTACAATAAGTTGATATAACACTCAACAGGCTAATGCAGCTGACAATTCCCTCCTACTGTGTACTCTCATTGAAAAATAAAACCAATAAAATATTCATGAACAATAGGTCAAAACTAGAAAAGGTCAGCACTGAGCAAGGAAACCAGTATCAGATACCACTTCCTAGAACAGTGGTTCTCAAACTTTAGAGTACATTAGAATTACCTGGGAATCTTTAAAAACTCCCAGTGCTTAGGCTGCATTCCATATAAATAACATCAGGATCTCCATGGGTGGAACATAAGCATCAGTAGTTTTTAGAGAAGCCCAAGTGATCCAATAAGCAGTGAAAGACTGAGAACCAGGGTCCTAGAAAATTTCAGAGGTTTTCAAAGCAGCAGTAGCAGCTGCAACAAATCATAACAGCCAAAAGAGTTAGTATAAGTGACAGTGCAGAGGGAAAGGAGCCACAGACATCACTTTGGATTAACAGGGCAGTTCAGTGCTTTGTGTAAAAGAAAAAAAAAAAAAGATTTAGTGCACTAAATGAAGGACCAGAATCCTTAAGACTTTGACACCTGTGCCTTTTACTGGGAATGAAATAATTAGAAGTTAGGCCACCTGTGTGTGTGTGTATTTTCCTCACCTCAAATGAGATCAAGGTTCAATTATTTAGAGGCTAGAGTCCAAAGAACTAGAAAACACTAGATCAGCTTAAGCAGGTGGTTTACTGTTTTTCTTTCTTTGGTACTTAACTTTCTGCATACTCTCTATGCCTTCCACAATAAGCCTGTGTCACCTGGCAGTTGCACACAAGGCTTTCATGGTGATGGAATATGTGTCATTCAGAGTGAAAGAAAGAGAGGGAGTAAGAGAGAGAGAGAGTGCGTGCAGAAGGAAGAAAGAAAAGGAAGGAAGAGAAGAAAAAAGAAATGCTTTATGGACACATGTTTAAATATGTGCCATTAGAACACGGATTTCAGCCATTTGTAAGACCACAAGCTTTTCAAAAGTTCAACAGCTTTTAAATGTCTGTTTAGGCACAGAAACCATTGGTTTTTAAATCGCGTTCTATGCTTGGGAATTTTGTTAGGTCAGCACACAGTAATATTAATAATGGTGTTAATGTAAATATTCCTTCTTGGATCATAAATGTCTTCATTACGAGATGACTTAACTGGTACTTCACGAAAACTTGCTATTATTATCTCTTCAGCTAATAAATCATATCATGTTAAACTCGTTTTAAATCCCGCCTTTTACATAATATAGGATTATAATCATCCTGTTCAACTCAGCTATGTTTTGAAAGGTGGAGGTATAAGAGATATTCTAAAGTCTATATTTAATTCTTATTTGCTTTCCCATTCGCTGATAAACTTGCTACCAAAACTTCCCGTGTCTTAGGCTTTGGCATGTAGGTTACCAAAGACTTCCAACTTAAGATACACCCTGGAATTCCCTTTTTCTAATTTGCAATCCTTTGCAGGCAAATTCAGGAAAATCAATGTCTAAATTCCACTTTCAGAGTCAACGGGACATTCCACAAATCGATTCCAAGATTAAGGCAGAAACACCCATATTTCTGCTACCTTGTCTGAAGAAGACAGAAACTAATGACAGTAGTCCCCAAACTTGTGTACATTAGAATAACCCATCAATCTTTTAAAAATTCTGAAGCCTAGGCCATACCCCAAACCAAATCAATCACATTTTCGAAGTCCCTAGATGATCCCAATGTGAACATAAAATTAGAACACCACTGATTAATGGCATCCATAGAGTTTGTTTTAATTTAGCTAGGACTCTTGAGTTAATTACAAGGTGTTGAAAATATCATTCCATCTCCATTTAAAAAAGGTAGATTTCCTTATGGTGAAAGGATCTGTTGTATGGTCAACCTACAGGAACAAGTTAGTCTAGTCAGGACTATAGGGTTACTTTGTCTCAGTAAACACGAATTACAATTGCAAGTAAAATTTCTTTTTATGAAAGCCAAAATAAGGCAAGCCATTCATCTTCTCAAAACCATCCAATCATTATACAATGCAAATAGCAAAATACATGGGAGTATTTTACATCACAAGAAATTATTTTTAATGTATTTTTGTGATTAATTCATGCTTTTAAGATTATATTTATGCATTAAAAATTATCCAAGTTCAGCAATAATGACAAGTAATAATAAAATAAGGATGCACTTTTGTCTACATTTTACTTAATTATGAGTAATATTTAATAATAAAATCAGGAAGTAGTTTTTGTCTGTTTTAATTATGAGTATACTATTTTATATATACAAAGAGTAGGTAGTTAATAAAAATACAAAATGGACAGGTGCAGTGGCTCACGCCTATAATCCCAGCACTTTGGGAGGCGGAAGTGGGTGGATCATGAGGTCAGGAGATCAAGACCATCCTGGCTCACACGGTGAAACCCCATCTCTACTAAAAAAAGCAAAACAAATTAGCCAGACATGGTGGCATGGGCCTGTAGTCCCAGCTCTTCGGGAGGCTGAGGCAGGAGAATTGCTTGAACCCGGGAGGTGGACATTGCAGTAGCCAGGATTGCGCCATGCCACTGCACTCTAGCCTGGGAACAGAGTGAGACTCCATCTCAAAATAAATAAATGAATAAATAGATAAATAAATAAATAAATAAAATAAAGCTACTACATTTCTAAAAGTACAATTTTTAAATTTAATGTAAATAGTCCTGTTACAGAAAAAAAGAAGAATGTATTTATGAGTTTTTTGGTATATTTATGTGAATTATGAATAATATAATGGCAAATCCATTCAGGGGAAATAGCATAGGTGTTTACTGATTCATTCAACAAGTCTTTATTGAGCAGCTACTATAGGGTAAGCCCAGAACTGAGTGCTGTGGGTTGAAGAATGACCAAGCTCTTTGCACTCATGAAGATTACAGTTTGATAGGGTTGAAATCCACTTAATAAATAAATATAAAATAGTTTATTAGAATTAGAATAAGAGCTATGAAAAATAATTTATGAGTGTATATAAAATACCTGACTCGGCCTGTGATACAATGTTGGGTCAGGGAAGACTTCCCTTTAAAAGATAAGGTAAGACTTCATCAGTTGGAATGAGTATCAGAAGAAAATCAGAATGACTACAGTTAAGAACCTTAGTTTATTTTAGTTTGAGTTTCCCTTATCCCAAGTTTGAAGAATCTATAAAATGTATTTTGTCAAAGAGGTATCTGCAAACATAGAAAGTAAACACTAACACGTGATATAAAATTTGTTGCCATTGATATAAAGTGGGCTTTGGCACAATAAGCATCCAGATCTGTCATCATTCTATTACTTCTTAGCCATGTGACATTAAGGACATCAGCTTATCTCTCAGCAGTTCCTTGTCTCGTTGCCTTGTTGATATAGTAAACGTTTATTATATCTGCTATGACTGTTACAACGATCACATGAAATGATATATTTACCCAAGCTCAAGTACTAGCTCAGGATAAGTGCTCAACCAATCATTTCTTTCTCTGCACATAGCTCCTAAATAGCCATACTGTTTGGAGTAAAGCATTTTGATTAAAGGCCATGTCACAGTGGATTTCAAAATTAGATACATAATAGCAATCAATGGAAGAGCTTTAAAAAAAAATACAGATGCAAAGGCTCATTTCTAAGAGGTTCTGACTCAGTAAGCTTGGAAGGCTCCCAGAATCTACAGTTTTTAAGAGTTTCCCAGGTGTTTCAGAGGATGATGAGTTGAGTTTGGGAACCACTTGTCTGAGGAAGCTATAACATGCTCACCCATTTTGAAATATAATCAGGAACATATTTGGGAATATCTTGACTTCTTGTGATCTTCAACTGGCATATAAAATCTACAAAGACATATCACCACTGAAATGTAATTATAGCATCCGGAATTAACAAGCAGATTGAAATAGTGTTCACAGTACTGTGCACCAAAAGCTCATCCACATTGGCGTCAGTAACAGTTGCAGCAGAATGACCGCTTATTAAGTAGCCCTCACTTTGTTTAGGTTAATTGCTGAATTACCCCAAAACCTACAATTATGCAAAAATTCAACCCTGACTTTTCTAACTTCCACCTCAGAGCTTTAAGTCCATCATCAGTTTTGTGCTCTTAGAAAAACAAGCACTTAAAAAACAGTGAATTTAGGTATCTTTCTTGTGTGTATTTTCACTATTTTTAGTTCTTTAGGATGAATTCATGATGTAATTATACCAGATTTTGTTTCTTCTTCTGAAAGTTAAAACCACTCAGCCCTCATTTGTTAATAAATAGCAAATTTGTAGCCATAAATGTACTTGTCACTGCAGAAGGTATAATTTGAAGGATGTTCTTGAAGGAAGAGCAACTGTAATCAGAATACAAAAGCATTTGTGAACACAGTATATACACATAGGTGACTCAGTAACAGTCCTTAAATGCAGGATTTTTATCATAATGTGTTTTGTAATATAATGTTACTATGCAGAAAGCATCCTCTTAGATGAGAGAAATAACATAACAATCTAACAGTGAGGTAAACTTTCCTGGTAATTCACCCATTAAATTAATTCTCTCTCTCTAATCAAGAAAGAGATTATACTATTTTTAACTTTGAAAGAGTTTACTTTCACAGTTTCATTAATCCTACCTTTTATTCCTTTTTTATTTAAACACACAAAAACATTATATTTTCTCTCTGTCTCTCTCTTTTTTTTTTTTTTTTTGTGGCAGGGTCTCACTCTGTCACCCAGACTGGAATGGAGTGGCACAATCTCGACCCACTGCAACCTCTGCATCCTGAGTTCAAGCGATTCTCATGCCTTAGCCTTCCAACCTAGCTGGGACTACAGGTGTGTGCAACAACACCCAGCTAATTTTTGTATTTTTGGTAGAGATGAGGTTTCTCAATGTTGCCCGGGCTGGTCTCAAACTCCTGGACTCAAGTGATCTAATGTATTTTCAAATACACATATATATATATATATATATATATATTATTTTTATTTTTTATTATACTTTATATTCTAGGGTACATGTGCACAACGTGCAGGTTTGTTAAATATGTATACACGTGCAGCTTAAATATATTTTTAATGAAACTTCATGAAAAGAAGTTTCTCAATTCAGAAACCTGAGATGCTGCATTTTTACAAATCAGCAGATAAATGTTTAGCCTACTTTTATAGTAACCATATAAGTAACTTAAGGGCTACAGAAAGCTTTCGATGGTTGCATACCTAGCTGTATTAGTAGTAAGAGCCTGGACTTTGGAGCAGACAAGCTGGTTCCAAATTCTGGTTCTGTCACTTAGTACCTATATGACTCAGATAAATACCTCAAACTTTCTTTGCTCGAGTTACCTCATCTGTAAAACAGGAGTGATAAATACACATCCTTCATAGAGTTATTGTGAGAATAAAATTAGTAAATATATGTGAAACACAACAATAGTCTCTGGTACCTAAAACATGCTCCAAAAAGTTATGCTTATCATCAGCATTTTCTGCCAGTTGTGTCACTTGGTTGAAAGGAAGTTTTATTTGCAAAAGTTCTCAAATATGAAAAGTAAAAATATTAATTGAATTCCTACTGTGTGTCAAACACAGTGGTGAAGACTTTCACATTTTCATATAAATGTCAACAATGTCAAATCAATTGCACTGCACAATTTCACATACTTTTTTATCAACCATCTAGTTTTCCCAGTGGTTGACTTCTGACATAGACATACAAGGGGGCAGAATTTGAGAGGAGAATGAGGAGAAGGAAGTAGAAAATTAAAGTTTGAGGTATGTATTAGTTGAAGTAAAAGATAAAAACTAAAAATAAATAAATAAATAAATCTCTTTGGCTTACCACAATTAATATTTATTTCTTGCTCACATAAGTGAGGGTGGGGACAAGGGGAATCACTTCATCCTATTATTTAGAAACTAAGGCTGAGAGAGTCTCTGCCTCTTAATCACAGGGTTGTCATTATCTACTTAAGATCTGCAGATGATGGTGCGTGGAGGAATGGAAGTGCTTATAGGAGGGTCTTCAGGCACACATGCCATTGGCCAAGCTCAGTCATGTGGCCACGTCTAACTGCAAGGGAGGCTGGGAAATGTGCTCAGGAGGAAAAGGCAACCGGTTTGGTAATAGTTTCTGCCACAAGGTGTATGACTAAAAGGACAGGTCTAGAAGGGTACAGATGCAAAAGTCTAGCTAGCTAGAATTAATTTTTTAAATTAAAACATTGAAAGCTTATGAAAGAAGTGAGGGAAAGAGATGAAAAGTGATAATTGAAAGCTAGAAAATATAGGAATAGGTTTCCTTACAGGTAGAGAGATTGTGTAAGCAGCAAGGAGAAAGTTGTTGAATGAAGGGTTAATATGGGAAAAAACTTTACCAGTTTCCCAATTTTGTTGAAAATGAACCCAGTATTAGAGCAGTGGAAGTCCTGGTTTTTATTTGCTTGTTTGTTTGATTGATTGTTTCTTTTAAACATATTCTGCAATATGCCATCTAAGTGTCAAGACATGATAGCACTTGGCACAACGTGATCCAGAAGATAACCAAGACTGCTTATAAAACTGAAATGTGCAGAGCTTCCAGAATAAATAATTTTCATCCTATTCTGTGTCACTAGCTGTTTAAATTAGCAAAGAAATTCAATCTCCCTGCCTACAGGAGTATAAGCCAAGCTGTCCGAAAGTATTAACTATTGTCAGGAAGAGAAAAGTGAGATTTTTCTCACCAATAAAGATGTCAAAAACTAAACACTAAAATGGTGTATGTATTTATAAGACAAGAAACATATTAGGCAGTTCATTGCAACATATAATTGTTGACAAAATAAACATGGACATAGTAGATCATACAAAAAGAGTATATCTATTATAACAGAATTGTGATTTTTATTTTGCTTACTCTCTGTTCCTCCTTTTGGATATTTTAAAGTATTTGTTTTTGTATGTTCTATTTTGTTGTAATTTTGCTGAAGTTGGCACAGCTATTCCTATTTCTCTTTCATTCACTTAATCATTTATTCAAGAACTGCTTGGTGCAGGTCTTCTCTGTACTAGCTACAGTTCTCCCAGTCAGTATTTTTTTAATGGAAAGAAATTTGGTCAGTAAGTAGAAGATGTTTTTCATGCTTTTTCTTTTTTCTTTTTTCTTTTTTTTTTTTTTGAGATGTAGTCTCACTCTGTTGCCCAGGCTGGAGTGCAGTTGTGTGATCTCGACTCACTGCAACCTCTGCTTCCCCAATTCAAGTGATTCTCCTGCCTCAGTTTCCTGAGTAGCTTGGATTATAGGCACTCGCTACTATGCCCTGCTAATTTTTGAATTTTTAATAGAGACAGGGTTACGCCATATTGGCCAGGCTGGTCTTGAACTCCTGACCTCAGGTGATCTACTTTCCTCAGCCTCCCGAAGTGCTGGGATTACAGGCGTGAGCCACCGTGACTGACCAGGATGTTTTTCTTTCCTGTAGTTTTAGGAAATTCAAGGAAGAGTGATTCTGTACTAACAGTAATTTTTAAAATTAGAATGAGACACATCAAGATATCTGCTCAATGTATAGGAAAGTTTATCAGAAAAACCCAAGTTCTGTCCTAACTTTACATTTAATAATAGTAATGTCTCCCCTGATTTTTATAGAAAAAGTGGAAAATAATGAAAAAAGGCTGGATGCAGTGGCTCACACGTGTAATCTCTGCACTTTGGGAGGCCGAGTCAGGCAGATCACTTGAGGTCAGGAGTTTGAGACCAGCCCGGCCAATATGGTGAAACCCTGTCTCTACTAAAAATACAAAAGTAAGCCAGTCATGGTGGTGCTCACCTGTAGTCCCAGCTACTCAGGAGGCTAAGGCAAGATAATCACTTAAAGCAGGGAGGCGGAGGTTGCAGTGAGCCAAGATTATGCCACTCTACTCCAGCCTGAGTGAGAGAGAAGGACTCTGTCTCAGCAAAAAAAAAAAAAAAATGAAATTAGTTCCCACAATCCTACCTCCCAGATAAGCCATCTAGATTTAGATTGGATATGAGATGTTACTCTTAAGTAATTTATAACATACAATGCATGTTCTGAAATATGCTTTTTTCAAATATTTGTACATGGAGAATTCCGAATGTTTCTCCATATTAATTTAATGGTTGTAGAATGCTTTAATAACATAACATATATTATCCAAATTGTTCTGTCCTACTAAGCATGTAATTCAGTTTTGATTTTTGCTATTAAAATACCATTGTAGACAGATTTTTATACCTCCATGTTTCTGTTCTTAAAATAAATTCCTAGAAATTACTGCATCAAAGAGTTTTCACATTTTTAACACTGCCAAATTGCTTTTCAGAAAGGTATGCTAATTGCCGTACCCTCTAGCAGTACCTGAGAGTGTCTGGATTTTTGCACTGATGCCCAGACTGGTCACAGTCATGCCTTTGAGATATTGTAGTTTTAGTTCTAGACCACCACAATAAAGTATCACAATAAAGCAAGTCACCTGGTGTTTTTGGTTTTCTAGGGCATCTAAAAGTTATGTTTACACTATCCTGTAGCCTATTAAATGCACAATAGCATTATATGTTTTTTAAAAAAGTACTTACCTTGGTTGAAAAATACTTTGTTGCTAAAAAATGCTAATGATTACCTGAGCCTTCAGCAAGGTGTAATCTTTTTGCTAGTGGAAAGTCTTGCCTCAGTGTTGTTGGCTATTGACTGATCAGAGTAGTGGTTGCTCAAAATTAGGTTAGCTGTACCCATTTCTGAAAACAGGACAACAATGAAGTTTTCAACAGTGACTGACTCTTCTCTTCACAAAAGTTTTTTCTGTAGTGTGCAACGTTGTTTGATAGCATTTTACTCACAGTAGAACTCCTTTCCAAATTGGAGTCCATTCTCTCAAACTCTGACTTTATCAACTAAATTTATGTAACATTCTAAATCTTTCATTGTCATGCCAACAATATTCACAGCATCTTCACCAGGGGTACATTCTGTCTCAAAGGACCACTTTCTTTGCTCATCTATAAGTACCAACTCCTCATCCATTCACCTTTGATCATAAGATTGCAGTAATTCAGTCACTTCTTCAGGCTCCATTTCTAATTCTGGTTCTCTTGCTATTTCCACCATATTTGCAGTGATTTCTTCCACTGAAGTCTTGAATGAACCCCTCAAAGCCATTTATGAAGGTTGGAATCAACTTTTTCCACCAGTTAATGTTGATATTTTGACCTCCTTCCATGAATCATGAATGTTCTTAATGGCATCTACAATGGCGAATTCTTTCCAGGTTAACTTACTTTGCCCAAATCCATCAGAGGAATAACTAACTACGGTAACTATAGCCTTATAAAATGTATTTCTAAAATGATAAGACTTGAAAGTCAAAATGTATACCTTAGTTCATGGACTGTAGAATGGATGTTGTGTTAACAAGCTTGAAAACATTAACCTCCTTGTACGTCCTTATCAGAGCTCTTGGGTGACTAGATGCATTGTCAATGAGCAGTCACATTTTAAAAGAATTTTTTTTTCTGAGCAGTAACTCTTAACAGTGGGCTTAAAATATTCAGTAACCATCCGGTTAACAGGTGTGCTGTCATCCAGGCTTTGCCTTGCTTTTCCATCCATTTATATTGCACAGGCAGAGCAGATTTAGTATAATTCTTAAGGACCCTAGGATTTTTATAATGGTAAATTATCATTGGCTTTCATTTAAAGTCGTCAGCTCCTTTAGCCCGTAACAAGAAAATTAGCTTGTCCTTTGAAGCTTTGAAACCAAGAATTGTCTTCTCTTCTCTGCATATAAAAGTCATAGATGGCATCTTCTTCCAACAAAAAGCTGTTGCATGTACACTGGAAATCTGTTGTTTAGCGTAGCCACCTTAATCAATGATCTTAGCTGCTCTTCTGGATAACTTGCTGCTTCGCCTTGCACTTTTGTATTATAGAGAGAGCTTCTTTCCCTGAAGGTCACAAACCAACCTCTGTTAGCATCCAACTGTTCTTCTCCAGCTTCCTCACTTCTCTCAGCCTTCATAGAATTGAAGAAAGCTAGAGCCTTCCTCCGGATTGGGTTTTGGCTTAAGGGAATGTTGTGACTGGTTGAATCTTCTATTCAGATCACTCAAACTTTCTCCATATCAGCAACAAGGGTGTTGTACTTCCTTATCACTTGTGTACTCACTTGAGTAGTATTTTAATTTCCTTCAAATAGTTTTCTTTTGTATTCACAATTTGGCTGTTTGGCCCAAGAGGCTTAGCTTCCAGCCTATTTCAGCTTTCCCCGTGCCTTCCTCATTACAGCGAGAGATGTGTACCTCTTTCTTTCACTTAAACACTTAGAGGCCATTGTAGGGTTATTAATTGGTTAATTTTAATATTCTTGTGTCTCAGGGACTCAGAAGGCATGGGGAGAGGGAGAGATGGGAAAATGGCTGGTCAGTGGAACAGTCAGAACACATACATTTGTCAATTAAGTTTGCTGTCTTACATGGGCACAACTCATAGTATCCCAAAACAATTACAATTGTAACATTAAAGTTATTGAGTGTAGATCACCATAATAGATATCATAATAATGACAAAGTTTCTGAAATGTGACATGGAAACATGAAATGATCACATGATGTGGGAAAAAATGACACCAATAGACTTGCACAATGTGAGGTTGCCACCAACCTTCAATTCACATAAAAAAAAAAATCAAGATAAGCATAATATAACAAGATATGCCTCTATCATTTTTTGCTTTTAATTTGAACTTCAGAGTATCACAGATATGTGAAAAGTTTCTATATAGGATGCTTTTTAAAAGTATTTTTTTGCTCATCAGGAGAAAGATTGTGAAATATTAAAAAACGTAATATGAATTTATCAAGATAAGCCACGTTTCATGCCTTCTGCCAATTTTACTTTTTACTATAGAATTTATTCAACAGTTTAAAACAGCAGGGTATTGGTTATCATTGCCCTTCCAAGGTAATTTTTCATATACTAATATTTAGGGTCTATGTCATATTATTAGGATTTATAAATTTTTGGCAAAAAGTCCACCATGTTTGTGAAAGCTATTATTTACATTATTTGTAATGTATTATTTGTATTATTTACTTTAATTGAAATCTAATGTGACAACTATTGTTGGAAACAAAACAATATTTTTATTTTGTAATTTTTTGGCAAAAAATCACTATAGTTTGTGACATCTATAATATTTTGAAACAAAATGTGTCTCAAATATATCCTCCTCAATTTCATTGCCACCTAATACAATAGCTGTTGCTGAAAATAAAAAATTATAGTAGTCTATTTTTTCTGGATAACAAATTATATAACCAAAAATCAGAAAAGTCCTCTTCCTAGCTACCCCCAAATCTAGCCACAGTGGAATATTACTTATTTTCTCAATATATTGTGTATCTTTATTTTTATAACTCCATAAGTTTGCTCACACTTCTTCCTCTGTCTCCAATAGGAAGGAAACTCTTTCTCATCTTTTCTACCTTGTAAATGCCTTCTCATCCTTCAAAACTGATTTGTGATAGATATGAGATGTGGGATTTGTCCCTACACATTCCTCTTTTAGAACTACTATAGTTTCTATTACAGGCAGAATGGATATAGACAGCTGTGTTTATATTGGGAACTGGGTAGTCATGCTAGACAATTGAACCAGAGGTGAACCCTTGATTAAAGATAAACTAATCAGAACCCTCGCTCAAGATTTTGGAGTAGGAGTCTCTGAAAGGCTAAGCAATTTACTGAGCAGAACTGCACTTCATGATCACATATATTGGTGATAGAATTTTGCTTGTCCCCATGGCAAGTGGTAGACACTACAAATTACAATGGAACATAAATCATAAGTGAGTCTGCAGAATGCTTTCCATCCTGATTTTTATGAGCAGTATCAATCCATGTCTCCTTTTTGCTTTTTCTAGTTTAAGTGCTTTTTCTTCCTTGAAATAAAAGGGCGAGAGAAGGCGATGGTTCAAATACCACCTCTTCTCTGAAGCTTTTTCTGAGTAGTTACAGACTGATTTAATTAATTTTATTCTGTTGTCAGGTATTAATGAATGTAAGATAATACAACATAAGATATATACATTTCATTGTCCAATAGTAAAGACCTAAAATTGAGTGACTGCATTGAGCTAGACATAATAATATTCTGATGCATGCATTACTCTCACATCTACATTACTGAGGGAGCCATGACTCAATCCCAAATCTATCTAGTTCTAGAGACTGTTTCTAACCACTACACTAAATCAACTTCCAGCACTAATACTCATCGTCTCCCTTGCTAAACAGTAAGTTCTTTGAAGTTAAAGACCAATATTATACTCATCTTTTCAAATGCTAGCATAGTGCCCACTGGACATGGAAGACTAAATAAATGTATCTTGAATTAAAATTTCTTAGCATTACCTAGATAGTAGTCCTAGATTTTTGATGTGATTGACTATTTCTAAGCTGTCGACTTTACACTCAATATATAAAGGACCACATACGTACCCACACTTTTGTACAAATATCAAAAGCTTAAATTATGAGAGTATTTTCTTCTTCTTTAACTTAAAGATAAGATATTTCTTTTATAATTTGATATTGCCCTCAGGATAGTATTTTAGAAGGTATGAAAATTGCAATCACAGAACTCAATGGACGACACTTTATAAGCCTAATGGTAGTATTGTCTATTTTTCTTTAAGACTATAAAAGAAAGTTGGTAGCATGATAAAGTTCCATAATGTCACCAATTTAAAAATGAAGGGCCAGGCTCATTCCTCTCAATAGATTAGACAAAGTTTGAAATATTCAACTCTTCTAACAAAACAAGGAAAGGGAGTGGTGAGAAAAGGCTTGTGATTGTATTTAGTAATAATTTCAAAATCAAAGTAATTAGAACAAGTCTAGCTTTTACTGAATGCCAGAGATTACTGTTCACTGTGAAATTTTTAGGATAAGCCTGTATTTCCCTTTTTCTTCTTTGATACAGTTTAGCAACAGCTTAATCATCACTTGGTCAGTGATAAGCAGGCATCTTGACATTTTGCTCATACCAGACTTTATTAGTAGCTACAGAAAGCATGCATTTTGGACTTTGCTTCAAGTATTAGTCACCCTATAACTACACTGGCACATGAACGTGAAAATTCTATACTCATGACACATTACTTGTTAGATCAAAAACTCTCGAAACAACTTAAACATCACTGGTTGAAACAATTGTAGTATTGCCATTCCGACATACTACAAACTTAATGTAATGTTTAAAAAGAATGAGTCGCCTCTCTATGTATTATATAAAATGATCTACAAGACACATAGAGTAAAAAAAGCAACCTGCAGGACAGTGTGTAGAGTATACTAACATTAGATAAAATGCCTTGTGAAATTTTCCCAGGTACATGTATTTTCCATTAAAATACATTGCTTAAAAATCACATAGCAACAACAACAGACATTTTAAACAATCATTACCCAAATTGTTCTAGATTCCTTAAATAATCCTCTTTTGAATTTGTATTTTATCTGATTTCCATCTTCTAGCCTCTATTACTAGCTGGTAAAAATCTACAATTTTCTTGGTATTTTTCACCTTTACAAATATGAAGAATTCTTTTTAATGGAAATCCCTTCCTAATTTCTCAGCTGGATAGGAAGAAGAGGCGTCCCTCTTTGGCTGGTTTTGTATTCTTCCACACATCTCTCGTCTGGAGATGAGAAGCAAGAAAGGCTATCACTAGGGTCAATGTACTGAAGTCCGTTCCTGTAGAAAGGAAAGGATCCAATAACCAGAGCCCTTTAAAAGTTTGCTTCTTTCCCCATTTAAGCAGAATGCTCCTTTCTTCTTTTTGAAGAAAAAGTTTCCTGTTTCCTTTCCTTTATTGTGCTTTATTGGACATGGCAGGCCTTAGAATTGGCCTTTCTGGCACTTCAGAAAACAAGCGAATGTAGAAAAAGAAAGTTTCTCCTGGGTGAGGAAGCTGAGACTTCCAGACAAAAGGAATGTAACAGCAGACATCCTGCCAGTTCCTCAAGGAGTGAAGAACCACCCAAAGCTTGTGTCCCATTGGTTGAGCCCCTTGAAATTGAACCACTTCCAGGAACACAAAAACAACAAACAGTCTAGTACATCTGCATTATTTAAAGAAATAGTTGCACGATTGATCAGTCACTACTCTCCTTTGCAGGCCCGAAACGCAGCATTTTGTGGTTTGGGTGCAGACTTTAGAATATTACAAAAAAAGTGTAAATTGAGAAGCTTGCTTTCCCTTTTCCTCCCTATAAACAATATGAAATCTGGCAAGTAAAAATGCAAAGAAAATTTAGATTTCATTCCTGTGGGTTTTCTTTAAAATACTGTATCCCTATCCTCATTCCAATCAATAGATTTCAGGTTAAACAAAATTTGAAATAGTAAACTCACCGAGCAAGGGAAAAAAGGGTGGAATGAGGAAGGATTTGTGATTTTTAATTAATAATTATTTTAAAACCAAAATAATTAGAACAAGTCTGCTTTGCATGTAGCAGTAATTAAGATACTGCAAATTATTTTGTTGGGTACAAAATCTGCATGTATTTGTTAACTGTATTTATGGGCACACCTCCTGTTCCCGCCAATCACCAAGTACTTTGGAGTATTATTTTTGTGGATGATTTTCTTCCTTGTCCAAAAATTATTGACCATTTAGGTAGGTATTATTAATTTATTGGAAACTATTTTTGAAAGTAGTAAGATTCACTCTTATTCTGCCATGACTATTTGAGTTTATCAGTGCAGAATACATCTTTCTTTAAAGTTATTCTAGAACTGATCAATATTGTCTTATATTTAGACACTGTCTTTTCTCTGATCATCTCTAACCATGTCACATGTCTGTTCCTGTAGAACACACACATACGTACACACACACAAACCTCTAAGATCACAATCCCAAAATGCATGTCTACTTATAACATTTCATGATATTAAATGTTAAATTTTATTTCAAAAACTATCACAGCCTAAAGAGAAATATAATTTAAGCATTAAGATAGTACATTTCAGAAAATAAGCTAATATTTTCACGTAAATTTTAGATACCTATAATTTGTCATTCCAAGAGATCCTTGCATTCTAGACTCCAGAATTAAAAGGGGTAAAGAGTTATGCTTTTAAGAACTATAAGCTGAAATGATTTACTTCAATTCAACATAGAATATTTGTCAGTCAAGATAACAATCAATGTGTACAAAAATTTACATAACAAGAGGAATAATAGGCAGTGCAGCACCTTTAGAAAAATAATTAAAAGTTTTGTTGCATTTACAGGTAAGTGCCACACTGAGAATTTACAATACAGTAATTTACTGCAATCACAAGGGAGTTCCATAAAGAAACAAAGCTCTTACACTCCAGGTTTTTGGAAGGTGTTATTGGAATGCTTAACTGAAACCACAGAACTTGTATATCCTCAGGATTGAGTTGATGAAGGTCATAAAAGGTTTTCATAGCATCTATTATATAAAAGGAGTCCACTGCATTTGGATAGCTGGTTTAGTGTCTCTGACAAGTGTGAAGCCTAGAAGAATTACTGGCTTGATGGTGATCTTTCTGTATCCGGCAAGACAGACCTTCTCCGCAGTAACAACGCTGGAATATTTCTAGCCCATGAGAGCCTTTTCTCCTATGCTTGGTACACACTTGACCTTCTTTGAGGACAGGTTTACAGATCTTGGACCAGAAGTGTCTAGCACAACACAATCCTGTGGCACAGTCTGATGACCGGAGACACACAGAACCTTCTTGTCCTATGAAGAAGACAGCAGGAAAAAAGTACATAGTTACTGTTAAACCTGCATCATTTCACTGAAATAATTCAAAAGACATTTTTGATGTGCTAAGAATGAGTCTTAACATCCTTACCTTTGGTGTGATACATTTTTGAAGACAATGTTGTTCTTCTGGAATACCCATCCAAAGTGCTATGACCATTACCAAAGCTTTCAGTAATGGTTTCCTCAATTTCCCCTCGGAAATTATTTTGATCAGAAGACACACATATTCCTAAGGAAGCAGGAAAGGGTGATTAACTTCAGGGTTGTAATGCATTACTGCTAACAGCTGTGACAGTGGCAGTCTGTCATGCTAGGGCCAACTTGAGAGACTTCATTGCAGTGACATCATTTTAAACCTCTTTACTGTTAATGCAAAACTCTCTAGATGGACAGAAGCACAAATGTGTATACTGTATACAGTCAGTCATATGTAATATCCCTAGTATAGCCATTTAAAATACTTTCCCACCAACTGTGGTAGGGGCAAGTGAGATTTCTGCCCATTTTAATATTACCCTTGGGGTAAGAAAAAGAAAATCAGTCACTTTTAACAATGTTCTTAAAAATAACTTCTCTACCCCTGGTGCTATATGGTTCCTGCCAGACTAAGTTAAGCAAATGCAATTCCAGCTGCCTGGAACATTGCAATCTCACCCACCAGTTACTTTACTGTGTAATTTCCATATTACAGAGATTTACTTAGTTCATCCTGGAGTACTGCTGGGTCCTAAGGAGGGTCGCCACCCTGTTAGCTTATTTCTGGAGACCTCTTTAGCTGTCTAAGTCCACCTTTTGAAAAATTAAAAGTTAGTGGATCTGTGGTTGGGTGGAGAAGTACTTATATTAAGGCAGCAGAGGGTAGAGGGAGGGGGAAGGATGGAGAGGTCAGGTTGTGAAGGTATCAAGATCTCTCTTAAAAATGACCCATGCAAATAAATCACTGTCCTCTGGCTGACAACAGTTACAGCAAAAATCAGAAGGAGAGGCCAATCTGACAAAGCTGTGAGAGTCACAGTAAGAAAAATGAAAAGGGCAGCTGAACGCCAAAGCTGATTTCTTTGGTCTCTGCATGATCCCATCGTCCTCCCTGTCATCTACCTTCTCAATTGATCTCAAGGTTCTCCCAGACAAATTTTTATGGAAGGGTCCACTACGAGGTGAGCCGTTGCGTTGAATCATTGAGGGCCACGGAGGAAGATAAGGACTTCAGAGACCTCCGAACTTCTCTCTTCTTCCCGATTAAACACTTGAAGCTACTTTAGCGGAATCCTGCATACTGAAGACCCATTTGCAGGTGGCGCCGCAGAGTTCTCAGGGCGGAGTTTTTTTCCCCCTATTCATAGACGCTCAAAGGCTGGACAGTTTTAGTGTGAAGGGAGCTTTCAGGACTCACCATTTTTGCAGTAATTCCCGGGGCAGCACATAGCGTGACGCATGCAGCGTTTTCGGCGCTTCCTGCAGGCGAGACAGATTTGCACGCCCGCGTCCCCTCCGCGGGTGGGACTAGCGCAGTACTCATCAGTGCCGCACTCCTCATCCTCTGCGCACGGGTACGGCTGTGGGAAGGGTTCGGGGAGAGGGTGAGGCATCCAGACGTCCAAGTACCCGCCCTCTTGGACCCGTGCGCTGATCACAGTCCCTATCTGTCCACCTCTCCAAAACCTGTTACCGCCCACTGCTCCCAATTGCAGGGTTGCCAAATGCTCCCTGAACCGCACACACCCAGGACGTTCTATTCCCTCCTCTCCAAATAGGACCCTTTCAAGGTCAGAGCATCCTCGGACTGCCCGACCCCTCTCACCTGGTAGTTGTCAATGGTCTGGTACTTATTCCCGCCCGGGTACAGAATTCCTGGCGCGGCGCTGACTGCAGAGCCTGGGTGCCCCGCAGCGCCGCCCAGCGGTGGGGGCAGGTTCTTGATAGCGTTGGAATTGAGAACCGAGTTCAAGGTGGCGCTCACTCCCAGCAGGGGGTGGCCGCCTAGAGCCGCCGCTACCAGCGCGACCAAGACCCGCGCAGCTCCCGCTGCGCCCAGAGCCATCATCTCAGAAGGACTCAAGAGGGAGAAAGAGAAAATGACCGTCACTTTGCAAGCCTGGGTCCCCACGAAACCGTGCCGGTGCGGTTGCACAGTCAGGGTCTGGGAGCCCCCTGCGGTCCCAGATTCCTGACTGCAGGGAGCACAGAGCTCTGTGCCGCCACCGCCACCGCGGCTGCCTTTATACCGCGGGCCCGGAGCATTCCGGCCCCTTGGGAGGGAGACAACAAAGCCGGGATGGGATTTCAAAGCGCTGGGAGGGGCTGGGAGGGGGTGTGTTTGTGTACATGAAGGGGGGCCTTTGACACTCTTCACCCGGCTCCTCCCTGGCTTGGTCGCTCGGCTGGCTCGGCTCACCTTCGGGGTGACGGCTAGCAGCGAGCATTATAGCAGACGACTTTAATAAATGCAGGCGGCAGGAGGAACTCTGGGAACTTGGGTGCCCTTGCCGGGCAGTAAGGGTTGAATTATCCAGATCTGAAATACTTTTCAGAGCCGAGGGGTGATACGCTTTGCAAAAGCACTTTTTGCACCTCTCCCTTACGCCAATACTCGCTGACTGTGCACACAAGTCATATTCAGTATTAAATACAAACCGATCTGTAATTCAATGGCTCTAGCAAGACGCCTCTGAGAGGGCCAGGTGGCGGGTGCAAGTTGCTCATTAACCCTTCAGAGTCGTGGTTTGCAGATCTGAGTTAGATCCCTGACTTTAAGGTCGTTCAGTTGCCCTCCTCCCCCTCTCCCCCCGCCACTGCGAGAAAAATGTGCAAAGAGAAGGAAATTTGCACATCAAACGAGGGTAAGAAGGAAGAAGAGCTAATTCTCTTTTGATGGGAAGTTTAGAGAGGGAGGCGAGAGACTGGCGTTTAGAAATTAGATCAGGGCTGGAGGGAAGAGGGAAATGACCGTCCAATAATCAAACCATTTAATGTTCTTTGAATCAGGGCAATCGCGGCAGTAGATGAACTTGATTAGGCAGACGCGTGAGATCAAAGTAGCCGGGGCCAAAGCAGGTCCAACGTACCGGGTCAGTCGCCTTTCCCCGTTCTCCCCTCTCGGTGGTGGGCTAATGCGGGGCAACAGAAACCCTTAGGGCTTAGCGCCTGACTTCCTCATTAGTATATCATATCGCAACGCTTCCGAACGCAGGGTTTGCTCCCAAGTCATACCTTGCACGGGACCACTCAATACCCCTTCTAGGGAGATAAGAAACTACCTTGAGGAGAAGAAGAGCTGAAAGTGAATTAGAAAGAGAATTTGACGTCATTGAAATAGGTGTGTAGATGTAATAAAGTAAAGCTGGTGTATAAGAATGGTGTCATGCTTATAAATGGGAAATGATCTATTTAATCCAATAAAAACTTATTGGAAGCCTAGAGCCCTGGCATTGGGCTGCCCTCTGGGTTGTTGCCTTATTTTTATTTTTCAAATTTTTTGGTGAGATGGGTGGTGGGGGGAGGGGCACAATGAATACAAATATTTATGAGACCCAGTTCTCATTTTAAAGAATAAAGTTCGATTGGATAATCAGTATTGAATTAATAAAGAGTAAGATATATTTATTTTGTGCTCCTCTAAGCTGTATAGATTTAGGCTGTCTATAATGACTCCACATGCTGACTGACCTGCTGTGGTCAGAACTGGGGCCAGTGAAGCCAGTGACAATCTTAAAGTAATAAAATCCTAAAGTTTAGTGAGGTAAGGAGTAATTAAAACACAATTTACCTTGGTCTGTGTTCTAGTCCCTTCAGTTTCAAAGGTAACATTAAGAACATCATCTAAATCATTCTTAAATGGTACCCTAGTTAGACTAGTGTAGTGTTCCTCCCATCCCAAATTCCATCTGCCCGAGAAATTATCCTGTCGGGAATCGATGGGTTAAGCACCTTCACTGTACTAGGAAATCTGCAAGCTGTGCTAAGTTTGAATGACGTTGAAATGTGGAGAAAAATCTGCCTGCCAATCAGAAGGTTGAAAATGTTTCTTTTTAGTGCTATTACCCTGTTTAAATATTTAGAATCTAGAAATACATTTGTGTCACACTAAAGGTCAATCTCTTGCCTTTTTTTTTCTGAAGAGATAGTATATGATTAATACATCTAATGAGCTTGGTTCATTAAAAGCTTGGTTTCACCAAAAAAAAAAATCCATTGCCTGGGGCAAAAGAGAAGAAAGTGGAACAATTTAATCAACAAAGGGAAAATTCTGTTATAACAAAGAAACTTGTTGCATAAATTCAACCTTGATCTCTGAAAACAAATCATATGTCTATTATGTTTCAATATTCACTGAGTCTGGACAGAATCTGTGATATTGAGTCAGGAGAGCTAAACCAAGAATAGGGGTTCAAGAGTGGGCTAGCTTCTACCTTCTTCCTCATCTTTCACATTGCTCCTGAAGTTGTCATGAGTTTAAAATGAATAATGATTTGGTCAATATCTGAGTTCCTACTTTCTGCTAAGCGTTATACATGATATTGTGTGATAAAAGATGAGTTCTCATATAATCTACCTTCAAATCATTTAGTGGGCAGAGGAGAGGTAACCTCACAAATTATTCAGTGGAGAAATTACATGGGTCGTCCTCAGAGAGGGCTAAGTACATAGTAAATCGTACCTTTGTTGCAAATGAGGAAATTTACTTTTTCAGTGCTTTTTCTCCATTTGAAAATCCTTTCCAGGATGTGGTTTGCTCACTGACAACAAGAGTGCAAGGTAGATAAAGAGGTACAGTAAAACTCATTGTTCCATCAGCAGCCAGTTAATATTTGGAGGGTACCCATTATTGGGAGCATATCTCACAATATGAAAGGCAGGCTTCTTGTCCTCAGAAAGCTTTCAGTCTGTGAGTAGTTGGGGAAATACAATATACTTATATGGGGCTGGGGGTAAAAATTTTTCCACCATCGATTGTATTTTGGCAGATACTAGGTCATGGAGAAGCAAGAAAAAGGTGCAGGAACTGTGACCAACACATCTCAGGAAGGAGAGAAGGTTCTGGTGATTGGCTGAGTCTCTCTTACAGCTGGGTGACAGAGGAGGTGTGAGCCAGGGTAGATGAATTTAGTTTATTAAACTGAGTTTATTTAGTCCTGCAGGGAACCCTGCCTCCTATTCAATCTGGCAGAAATATGATCATAATTAATGTAACAAGTTTAATATTTTGTATTATATTTTTAAATAGATGAAATATGCTTATCAGTGTGGAATTGAATCTCCTAACTCAGGAACAGCATAATAATACACTTCTTCTTTATATTTTAAGTGCTGAATGCCACACATATAATATTTCTCAACCTTTTCATCCATGAAGGAGACAGACAAATATACTCCAAAACACACCATGCTATTCACTGACCATTTTTCCATCTCTGTTATTTGTGACTACTGATTTTTTTAAAAAATTTTATACATTTTTATATATTTTTTGAGACAGGGTCTCATTCTGTGACTCAGGCTGGAGCGTAGTGGTGCAATCATGGCTAACTGCAGCTTTGACCTCCCAGGCTCAAGCAGTTCTCCCACCTCACCTGGTCCCAGTCCCAGTAGCTGGGACTACAGCTTCATGCCACCACACCTGGCTAATTTTTAAATTTTTTGTAGAAACAGGGTCTCACTATGTTGCCAGGCAGAGCCGGTCTCAAACTCTTGGGCTCAAGTGATCCTCCCACCTTGGCCTCCCAAACTGCTGGGATCACAGGCATGAGCCATGGCGCTCAGTCTACTGCTGTATTTTTAATTCCCTCCTTTCCTCTTTTCTTTTCTCTCTCCCTCCTTTCCTACCTTACTTCATTTCTTCTTTCTCTTGATTAAATCAAAAGAAGCAGATTTCTTGCCATATACTTTTACTTTGCTAGGAAAATACTGCATAAATATCATTCCTTATGGTGTGTGTTGCCAACATTTTTGTTAGTGTCAATCTTGAATATAGTAGGGATTCCTCATCCCTGATGTTTTGGAAAAAAAGTGATACGACTTTCTCATTGACTTTTAAAACAGTTTAGTCTTAATGTTCTTCATGACTTTAAAAGAACTTTTAGACCTGGTCCATGTTATGACTCCCCTGAGAGCTGGATTTTCTGCACTCCCCAGTACAAACAGAAGGCAAGATTTGACCGTGATTATGTTAGAGCAGTGGAGATGGTCAGCCCAGATAAATCAGGCTCCGTTGTAGCTTTCTAACCAAGCTCAGAAGATGTGTTTTACTGGAGCAGGACATTAAAAGTTAATCTGAGAGTAGAGCCCGGAAGCCAGAAACATTTGACTAAAACACAGTGAAGATAGTGCCTAAATCAGATAGATATCTGCCTGCATCTTTTCTGAGGTCCTGATACTCAGAAAGGTCTGTGGTGGTGGGTATAGGGAGTGCAATGTCCTCTTTGAGTCCCCTATAAGATTTAACATCTCCAACCCTAAGGATAGGCCAGTGTCTGCAGAAAGCAGGATGTAGGATCCCATGAAACAGTCTCCGCATCTAGAGAAAAACAGTTTTCTTCCATGTCTTTGGGTTCCTATTATTACCTCCTTTATAAGACAGCTCTTCTCCCAGGGTATGGCCAAGAAAGGCATCTTGCCAAGGAGTCAGAAGGCTGGGGACGGTACTCTGTATACAGTGCCAGCCATAATCTGGCTCCTAAATATGGGAAAGCCACTTAACTCTTGATGTGGTGCTGGCTTTTCTTTATAAAATGGGATGAAGGGGAGATGGAGAGGTTCCTTTTCACTACAAAAGTCTCTCTTTTTTTTTTTTTTTTT
>NW_012114899.1:2882220-2887311 GCF_000951035.1 Colobus angolensis palliatus | reverse complement strand
CAGCTCACTGCAAGCTCCGCCTCCCGGGTTTACGCCATTCACCTGCCTCAGCCTCCCAAGTAGCTGGGACTACAGGCGCCCAACTCACCCGGCTAGTTTTTTGTTTTTTGTTTTTTTTAGTAGAGACGGGATTTCACCGTGTTAGCCAGGATGGTCTCAATCTCCTGACCTCGTGATCCACCCGTTTCGGCCTCCCAAAGTGCTGGGATTACAGGCTTGAGCCACCGCGCCCGGCCCAGCAAGTCGATTTTGAAGAGACTGGCATGTAAGTATTAAGTGCCTGGAAATAACGTGAATTACTTGAACCAAGCGACTTTCTAAAAAATATGTGAGTGTGTGTGTGTGTTTGTGTGTAGAGACAGAGGTTATTTTCCCATCACAAAATTGGTTGTAATATTTAAAGCTGATGTTTTCGGCTCTCACTAATTCTCCAACTAGTGAATTGTAAAGGCCCTTAAGGTGAAAAGTAGAAAGTAGGACCTTAAAAACACTTGAGTCTTGACACCCAGTCTTAGAAATACTAACGAGTGGAAGATGTAGGCTATTAAATGGAACGATTAACTTTTGGCGGAGGAGAGGAGGAGGGATGTATATTTAACTCGTGTAAGGATTCTTCATCACCCTTAAGTTAAAAAAATAAAAGCTTTTTCAGAGAAGTCTAGGAGTCCTTGGCAAGAGGCACGTCGGGGTATCTCTTGGGCAGACCTAGGGGCTCCCAAAGCTGAGTCTTTCCGCAAAGGCCTTGCCTCCAGCGCGGGCGCGTTTCCTGGCGCTCAGGCCCCGCGCCCTGCACCAGGCGGCGCGGCGAATCTCCATTGTTCAGGCGCTCCCAGTGCCGGCTGCTCACGGTGGCTGCACTTGGGTGTCACAACCCGTCGCTAGCATACAGTAGTGTAAAATGAAGCTTGTTTAAAGACTCTCTTTGATGAGCGAAGATCAAACGGTCTGGGGACCCCCGGTCTTAATCAGACTTGAGCCAGGATGGCATTTTCACAAATAGTCCGTTTGCTCGGCTTTGAGCAGACTTTGTGCTCAGCACATTCATCCGGCTGCGGGGCGGGTAATCCCGGCTGAAGCCCCTTGCCTGGTCGCAAATCCATTCACACTACAATGGCTGCTGTTGGTTTGCTGTGTCAGTTCATGGGCAAATAAATACAGGGCCTTTCTGACTTAATTAGAGGCGGGTGAGGGGAAAGGAGACTGAGGGGAAGATTAAAGCTCTGAGGGATATCAGGCTCCGCCGAGTCTCCGGCGTCCGGGGTGGGGGGAGGTGGGAGAAACCCGCTCTTCTGCTGCCTCCTGGTGGAATTTCCGTAGAAGTTCTTAGTAGGGAAGAGAAAAGAATGTATTAATCCTGTAGCTATATTTATTTTCTATGTCCAATTACTTGTATATTTTCACAACTGCCTATGCTGCAAACTCTCTAAAGCCAAATATGCTTTGTCCTTCTTAATATTCTACATAATGTTTTGTTAAAAATTAAATCTACACGTGGTAGAATTAAAATGGTAAGGTCTGGTACTGTCACCACCATATTCTTAAAAAAAAAAAAGGAGCTGAGGTGCGAGATTTAGGTTCTTGTTAAATGTTTTAGTTTGGTTGAAGTTGAAAGGCTCTATATTGCATTGCTGGATAAAAATGTCTGGGTTTCCAGATTCCTATGTTAATATATAATGTTATAGGGAAATGCCAGGACAAACAAATATTAAGGAAGTTCAGACAATAGAACTATTCAGGGAGAATGGAAATATAACAGAATATTCTTTTTAATTTATTTGGATAATAAAAATATTAATAATCTCAGGTTTACATTTTCAAAAGGAAGATAAAAACATTCAATAGATTTATGCAAAGCAATAGTTATAATGTACTATTTAATAGTTTCATTTCATTTGAGTCAACATGATGTACACGGAGAAAAGGAGCAGCAGGAAAATTAATAAAACAGCATATTGGAAGTGCAGGTCCTAATATAGTATATGTAGCTGTTACTATATATGTTAATGGCAGTTATGCATTTTATTGATAGTCAATATTTTAAACTAGACCCAATTTTGTTCTTCTATCTGTTTTTTGAAGAGTTCTGGCAGAAAAATAAGTTCAATTTTTTTTTAAAGATTTCTTTTAAAGAAGAAAAGATCATGGAAGATGTGTAAGAAATGCCATCCCTAAATGTTCAGTTCAATATGAATTGTGTACTCAATTTGTAGCTATCAGATGCTAAGTAAAAAATCATGTACTATTATTTTAGGATTATATTCTAAAATATATTTATAATAATGACTTTAAGAAGCAAATCGACCTCAACCAAAACCTCTCAAAATGTCATTAGTATATTCATTATACTTGTCTACATTTCCTGATTGTGCTATTTTCCCCATCAGTATCTCCATCTTCTCATAATATTACTGCAATCCAGCTGATTCTGTTCACCACAAGAATCATATTCTTTAAAGTAAGCTCTATGTTTGAAAAAGAAATGAAAAACATTTTGCAAATACCAACAGCTTTGTGAATTCAGCAGAGCCACAAGCTTACTTAGAAGCTGTGGAAGCATTGAGGCAGACAGTAGAGTGGTGAATTAGCTTTCTACTAGAGCCATATTCTCCTATGCCTTCTTGCTAATACCATTTACTAGTATCATTTACACTGTCTAAGAATTTTAGAAGGGAACTGTGGCTAGACCTGTGAAGTCTAAAGGTTTAAAATTCATGTTTTCTTGTATTTAGAGTTCCTGATTTGCAGGCACAGTCCTAAACTTGTCTGAAAAATTGCTTTGCTAGGGTTTAATTCATAGCTGAGATTAGAAAAATAAGTAAGTAAATAAATAAGTGGAACTTTCTTACAAGTATGTAAGGAGTAGGGGAGAAACAGATTTTTTTCCTGTTTTCGTAGGCATTGAAAGGCAAATATTAGTCAATTAAAGGTGCTTTTCTTGCCCTTAAAAAAAAATCCCAGGCATGGTAGCTCATGCCAATAATCACACTTTGGGAGGTTGAATCAGGAGGATTGCATAGGCCCAGGAGTTCAAAACCAGCCTAGGCAACATACTGAGACCTCATCTCTACTAAAAATAAAAAATTAGCCAGATGTGATGGCACACACCTGTAGTCTCAGCAACTTGGGAGGCTGAGGGGAGAGGATTACTTGAGCCCAGGAGGTGAAGGCTGCAGTGAGCCGTGTTTACACCACTGCACTCCAGACTGGGTGAGAGAGTAAGATCCAATCTCTTAAAAAAAAAAAAAAATCCAGGCCAGGTGTGGTGGCTAACGCCTGTAATCCCAGCACTTTGGGAGGATCACCTGAGGTCAGGAGTTCAAGACCAGCCTGGCCAACACGGTGAAACCCCATCTCTATTAAAAATACAAAAAAAATTAGCTGGGTGTGGTGGCTCATGCCTGTAATCCTAGCTACTTAGGAGGCTGGGGCAGGAGAATTGTTTGAACCTGGGAGGCGGAGGCTGCAGTGAGCTGAGACCACACCATTGCACTCCAGCCTGGGCAACAAGAATCAAACTCCATCTCAATAAAAAAGAAAAGAAAAGAAAAGAAAAAAAAAAAACACATTTATTGTCGATTAAGAACTCTTCAGGTCCGAGAGCTCTGATGTACAAGGGTAGGAGAAGATGGAGTCCCTAATCAAGAAGAGAGAGACTTTTCCTTTCTTTTTCCTTTTTGTTCAGGCCCCCAGTGGACTGGATGATGCCTGCTCACATTGGAGAGGACAGACCTTCTTTACTCAATCTAATAATTAAAGTGCAAATCTTTTCTGGAAACACTCTTAGAGACACATCCAGGAATACTGTTTTACCAGCAATGTGGGTATCACTGATACCCAAGTTAATATATAAAATTAATCATCAAAGACGATTTCAAGTGAAAACTGTGACTCCACTGACCATGGAGATGGGAAGATGTGCAGATGTGCTCACAATTAAACAGTACCTTCACCATATAGATACGATTGTTTTTTTTCGAGACAGAGTCTTGCTGTCATCCAAGCTGCAGTGTAGTGGTGCAGTCATAACTTACTTCAACCTCAAATCCCTGAACTCAAGTGATCCAACTGCCCCAGCCTCACAAAGCACTGGTATTACAAGCATAGCTAGAACTACAGATGCATGCCACCAGGCCCAGATAATTAAAAATGATTTTTAAAATAGAGACAGGATCTCCCTATATTGCCTAGGCTGGCCTTGAACTCCTGGCCTCAAGTGATCCTCCAACCTCAGCCTCCCAAAACACTGGGATTACAGGTATGAGACACTGCACTGAGCCCCACACAGATACAACTGACATAAAGAATTTCAAGAGCATATGCAATAGTACGATGAAGTACGATATTTAGGTAGTAATAAGTTTTGAATATATATTTTGAGTATATATTTTGTATAATTTTTGTAACATATAATATTATTTTAATGTACTTTAATTGTAAGTTTACGTCATTTAATTTTTAAAAATTGTAGTCCTTGAATATTGACTTTTATATCTATCCCTTGTCCCAGATGGCTATTAAACCAAAGCTCCACTTCAACAGACTCGAGAAATGGTCTCAGAGTAAATAAAGTTTTAGTGGCCACTTTCATGGTCCCCACATTCCCTTAGATTTTGTTTTTTTTTTTTTTTATTTAAAATAGAATTTAATAAGCATAGATTTCTGACTTGGAAAAAAGCAAGTATACTTTCTGCAATAATTTTTAGATATTAACAAAATAATAAAGATTTATATTTCAAAAGTGCTCTGGAATTGGGGTTATCTTCATACTCTTTTTCTGTACAGAAGACCTACTGTTATTCTGAAAATCAGTTAAATTTTTATACGAAAAGTAGAAGCTATATTAAATACAATGGTTGTACAACTTTTTTAAACTGGCCTGTAAGCACTTGAAGAGTCAAAGTGATTTTCAGGTTGATTTCATATGGGACCTGTAATTTAGGCCCATATTCCTTCTAGCTTTATAATCAATTTAAGATATAAATATATGGATATGTTTTATCATTAATTGCTTTACATTTTTCAATATTTTAGGGCTTGTGTATCTTTTCTGTTACATAAATTATATATAGTGTTGTTTTAATATAAAGCAAT
>NW_012114899.1:2876607-2877050 GCF_000951035.1 Colobus angolensis palliatus | reverse complement strand
TGAGTTAGGGAGTCCCTTAGATTTTGACTTGGCTTTTTCCTAGTATGTTGCCAACTTTTTGAGATTTCTAAGGGAGAGAGAGGGATGTAACATATACACACACACACACGCAAACACACACACCCACATAGATACATATGTAGTAGCATTTTATTTTTATTTTATTTTATTTTTTTAATAAGTACTTTTTTATTATACTTTAAGTTCTAGGGCACATGTGCACAACATGCAGGTTTGTTACATATGTATATATGTGCCATGTTGGTGTGCTGCACCCATTAACTTGTCATTTACATTAGGTATAATCTCCTAATGCTACCCCCCCCCAACCCTACAACAGGCCCCAGTATGTTCCCCTTCCTGTGTCCAAGTGATCTCATTGTTCAATTCCCACCTATGAGTGAGAACATGTGGTGTTTGGTTTTCTGTTCTTGCGATAGTTT
>NW_012114899.1:2840083-2876157 GCF_000951035.1 Colobus angolensis palliatus | reverse complement strand
TTTCTTCTAGGGTTGTTGTAGTAGCATTTTAAAGTTTCGGTAAGAGAGTTGATTCAAATAACTGAATTTGCCATTTCCCCCAAAAATAAAAGTTTCTCACTTAAAAAATTACATAAATGTTGTCACACTGTATTATGCAATTTTTTCATTTAGCATTGATTCTGAAATTTATCAGTGTTAAATTTAACTAATACATTTATATTCTATTTCATATAATATTCTATTGTTTGAATACACCAGATTTAATGGTCTGTTATCCACATGATGAATAGTTTGACTTCTAAATTTTTTACTATTTCAAAATTCTTCTGAGGATATGCTGATATATGTATATATCTCTCCTAGTGAATGTGTATAAATTTTTTTCTAGAAAATATACCAATGAATAGAAGTGTTCAGTTTTAGGATACAGACATTTTCAAATTTGTTAAATATTGGAAAATGATTCTTCCAATTTGTAAAAATTCCTATTTGTACCAGCAGTATATGAAAATTTTACATTGCTCTACATTCTAACCAACATTTTGCTACTTTTAAACTTTAATTTACAAATCTGATTAATAAAAATGGTTTATTTTAATTTTTAAATTTACAGTTCCTAGTAATGGAGTATAGATTCATATATTCTGTTTTCTGGATGAGAAGACTAACCTAACTAAATAGGTTAGTATGACCTTTATACACAAACAGATGACGATAATTCAGGAAAGGGGAATTTTAGGCTACTGTCTTGAGATCATAGATAGAAAAGTCTAAAATATCTTATTGGTGGCCAAGGTAGGAGGATCATTTGAAGGCAGGAGTTTGAGACCAGACTGTGAAATATAGCAAGACCCAATCTCTATGAAAAATAAACAGACTAGCTGTGTGTGATGTGTGTCTATAGTCCCAGCTACTCAAAAGGCTGAGGCGGCCTTGAGGATCACTTGAGCCCAGGAGTTTGCGGCTGCAGTAAGCTAGGATTGCGCCAGTGCACTCCAGCCTGCGTGACAGAGAGACCCTGTCTCTAAAATACATAAATAAATAAAATACAACATTGGCAAATCAAAAACACCAATATATTTGAAATGCATGTTCATGCAAAGGGAGCATGGGTGGTTTAACATTAGATGTGTTATACATCTTCTGCCAAGTCGACCACAATAAAAGGATTAAGAAAGTAACGTGCCCATCTTAATGTATGTTGAAACAGAATTTTGATTTTTTTTTCTTTTTTTTTTTTTGAGACGGAGTCTCGCTCTGTCGCCCGGGCTGGAGTGCAGTGGCCGGTTCTCAGCTCACTGCAAGCTCCGCCTCCCGGGTTCCCGCCATTCTCCTGCCTCAGCCTCCGAGTAGCTGGGACTACAGGCGCCCGCCACCTCGCCCGGCTAGAGTGTTTTTTGTATTTTTTAGTAGAGACGGGGTTTCACCGTGTTAGCCAGGATGGTCTCGATCTCCTGACCTCGCGATCCGCCCGTCTCAGCCTCCCAAAGTGCTGGGATTACAGGCTTGAGCCACCGCGCCCGGCCTGATTTTTTAAAAAGAAAGACCAAGTAAGAACTCTCTTAATATGATCATGTCTATGCATATAAAACCTGTATCAAACATCTAATAAGGAAATTTAAAATCAGAAAAGAAGCAAGGAGGCCGACTGTAATTTCATTATTATACATTTATTTGGAGTCCTAGTCAGCCCATTACTTCGATAAAAAAATTACTGATTGGAACTATAAGGAGTTAAATACAACATTTCATTATTCAGAGATGACAATATTATCTTGAGAAATAACCCAATAAATAGATGTAGACATTAATCAGTAAAATTTAAGTAAGGATGGTGGACATAAGAGCACTATACAAGAAATTGGCTGGGCACAGTAGCTCATGCCTGCAATTCCAGCACTTCGGGAGGCTGAGGTGAATGGATCACCTGAGCTCAGGAGTTCAAGACCAGCCTGGCCAGCATGGTGAAACCCTGTCTCTACTAAAAATACAAAAATTTGCCAGGCATGGTTGTGTGCACCTGTAAGTCTCAGCTACTCAGGAGGCTGAGGCAGGAGAGGCTTGAACCCAGGAGACGGAGGTTGCAGTGAGGCGAGATAGCACTACTGCACTCCAGTCTGGGCAATAGAGTGAGACTCCATTCAAAAAAAAACCCAAAGAAATCAGTTAAATTTCTCTGTGCCAACAAAGAATTAAAATATTCAAGAGTATAATATTTTAAAAGATATTATTTTAATAGCAAACAAGTATGTAAATGAATTGTATTGAAAATACTTTGAAGACATTCTATAAACTGTAAATAATGCTCACGAGTGGAAAAAGTTATGAGATTGTCATTTCTCCCATTATGAACTAAAAATAATTCTAATCAAAATCCTAAAAGGTGTTTTCATGAAACGTGACCATATGGTTTTAATATTTATATAGAATAAAAGGACTCTAACGTGCCAAAACAATTTTAAAAACAAAAAGCTAAGAGGATGGAGGGAGGGTGGGGGGTACCCTATAAGATATAAATAATATTTATAAACCATGTTAATTGAGCCAGTTGGATAGTACTGCATAGAGTGGCAAATATACAAATGAAATATTAAATACATATTAAATTATATTTCTATGTATGCACGTGTATATGCATATATACATGTGTATACATATATGTGCATATGCATATATACATGTGTATACATATATGTGCATGTACATGTGCATACATATATGTGTATATACATGTGTATACATGTATGTGTATGTATACATGTGTGCATATGTGTATATGCATGTATATACACATATGTGCATATATGCACATATATACAATGTACACACATATATATACGCATAACTGCATATGGGTGGTTTAACATTAGAATATGTTAAACTGATATGTAAAACAAATAATATTGTAACCTTTCTGGCTGAATCAGAATTAGAAATCTGGAGCCTGTGGAACCTACTCCCTGCATGTCCCCTTTTCTTAATCCAGGTACTCCTCTCCCTATTCCATCTTGGTAGACTCTGAGACATTACTTCAATGTCCTGAAGCTCTATGGAGAAGTGAACTTGAAAATCGTCAGCTCATTGCAAATCTTTCTTTTTTGAGTGGAGATTGGCAACCTTTTTTCTGGAAAAGGCCAGATAGTAAATATTTTAGGCTTTACCTGCCATGCAGTCTCTAGCTTACTACTCAAGTGCTGTTGTAACATGAAAGCAACTTTAGACAATATATTTGTTCCAATAAAACTTTATTTACAAAAACAGATTGTAAGGCAAATTTGGCTGGTGTATCATAGTTTGCCAACCCCTGGAGGGAGGTTGTAAGTGAAGAAACTTAAAAGCATAGAGTTTTATTATCAAAAATAAGTCTAATAATCTTCCTATGGGTCAGGAAACCAAGGCCCTAAGTAATTCACTTCAATATACATAGTAATTTGTGGCCCATGTAGTTAGCAAAGGGTTACACAGAAGACATTTAGAATTATAGTTAAGATGGTATCTTGTTCCTATTCCAATTTTGTTTTATCGTAAAATCTCTCGACTCTCACCTCTTTCCAGGATCCTTGAAGAATCATGTTCTTCCTAGGAATTACAAATCCCTCAATTCCATGTCTAACATAATTTCCACTGGCCTCTTTGCTTCTCTTGCTTTAGTACCAGTTCTTCTGAATTTGAAAGTCTTCAGGCAAATTGCCCAGGTAAATCATTGCCCCAATTTTAGATAGTCTGGGATCTTAAAATGTTTCCTTCCATTACTCCTTAAAATGTATCTTTGCTATGTCAGGTTTGAGGTAGTTTCTGTCAGAAGATTGGGGATTTGGGTAAATTGTTCATTGCAGTTCTTACTGCCTATGACTCAGGGTCTAAAGATTTATTCTGTTATTTTCTGCCTGTTATTTTCTACAGTGGTAAATCACCTTGAAGATGCCAGGGCAGGCCTCATCTTTCTTTTGTATGTGACAGCTGTATCAGTCAGAATGGGCGAAATCCTATTGAAATAGACAAAGCCGAAATCTTAGTGGTTCAAAACAACAATATATTCCACTGTAAAGCCTTTGGGAGTTGGTGAGGGGCTCCACTCCTCCTCATCACTGTCCTTACTCTGCTTCTGAAGCTGACAGTGCAGCCACTGTTAAGGAAATGCTGATCACATCACAGGGAAAGGAGAATGTAACGAAGCAAGAACTGGCTCTTAAAGCTTCTGCTTGCAGTGACAAGGCTCACTTTTCAATGGCCAAAGTAAGTCAAAAACCCCAACCTGACTTACATGGCACAGAAAAGTCCCCCAGGGAGGGAAATCAGACATTGATAAACTGTGGCCAAAATCCAGCTGAGCCAGAAGCTCAGGTCACCAGTATCATTTCTCCTCAGAGGACTAAGAGTCCTCCTGCAAATTAACTGCTAGTATCCTGTCCCAATGTACCGGATACTAGAGGTGGGTACACATATTTATTTTTGGCTTTGCAAATCAAGACATAGGTCTATTCCTTAACAAAAAAGTAGCTTATTATTAATAGGGCGTTTTAATATGTTAATTGAAAGGACACTTCTATGGGTGGAATATAAATGCCATTTAACATTTCTGAAAACATTTATAGGCTTTGGATGTCCATGATTTTTTACAGACTTTTTTTTCTGTTTACCTCATTTACCGCACCATTCCTGAAATGTTTGTCCATGGATCCTTTTCTCCTGCTTCTACCTCAGAGATGTATATTCTCATCAAAATACACTAAGGGGTTGGTTAAAAATTCAGATTCCTGGGTTCTACCTCAAAATAATTTTGGATCATCCTAGAAGCCTATGTTTTTATATTATTTACCGGATACATCTTATGACATTAATGTTTGAAAAACACTGGCTTAGCCTAGAGCTTGTCCGTCAATTTTTATAAAATCTGTGGCCAGAGTTTTGGGTTGTTAGGGATGCCTTGTTTTCCTTTTTCTTTTTCTTTCTATAATTATTTATTTATTTATTTATTTTTGCACAAATTTGAGGCTTAACCTGTTTGGCTTTGCTAGTGGACATGTAGATAGATAGATTTGTCTTTTGCTCCACAGACTTACCTTGGATAAAAATCAGCTGCCAGAGATAAATATTACCATTTTATCAATTTATAGGACTTTTTGAGTTAGAAAGGAGAAGTCTGGGGACACAGAGGAAAACTCTCAATATGACTCTCAATTCAAAAAAAAGTGTGAAATCAACTGGGCATGGTGATATGCACCTGTAGTCCTAGATACTTGGTAGGCCAAGGCAGGAGGGTCCCTTGGGCCCAGGAAGTCAAGGCTGCAGTTAGCTGAGATTGTGCCATTGCACTCCAGCCTGGGTGACAGAGTGAGGCCCTGTCTTAAACACCACCCACATACACAAAAGAAACATTAATATGGTGGCCTGTATTATGAGCTTGACATACAGGGCTATAACTAAGAATCTCAAGGTAGGTCTGCAGGTGTAACATTGTAATAGTTGCACTTGAGTATCATTTGGGTGATCACACAATCAATCCATTTATCTCAAATTTAGAATGATTCCTATTGTCATTCTTGAAAAATTGCACACTGATTTATTCCCATTGAAATATGCACAAGATGTGAGTGATGTAGATGCAACATCACCATCACTGACGCCTCCTCCTCCCCATCCTTCTAATGATTGTGTTGATCTACATGCTCCTCCCAAAACTGTGCAATTAATATAAAAAAAACTTTCACAATCAAGAAGAACATTCTTAGATTAAGGGTATGAAAAATCGCATAACTTAAAGGATGGATGTTAAAAGCTTATATTACAGTTCTGTTTGCAGAAGAAATGAAATTACTGGATGTGCAATTGTGACATAGCATTTTTTCAAGTTTTTTTTTTTTTTTTTTGGCTTTATCTGAAAAAGTTCACTGGACTGAATTTCTAGTTTACATCAAACAAGGGTTTTCAACTCACTGTCACCGGCAATGTGAGATCAAAAAGACAAAAACAATGTAATTGAGAGGATCTTCATGCTGCAGACAGTTTTAATGTGTGCATCATTTACTGCAGAGAAGAACATAGCAGATGTAGAAAGAATATATTTAACAGGCTTTGGAGAGTTGAATTCGTTGTAATCATATTGTTCCCCAAATTTTTCTTATTTGTGCATATGGTAAAGCCAAGGAATCAGGTGAATTATCCTTGGACAAAGACTCATGAAGTTGCTCTTCATATGAAATCATTTCCTCCTAGGATGTAGTAATATACAAGAATTGTCCCTTTGATTGTTTTGCCTAGTACAGAGTTTGACTAGGGATAGCCCAAAAAAGGACTGTGTGTTGGTCGTGCTCAGAAATCTGCTAATTTCTGAGTTTGTGTAAATATCTGTATTCACTTTGCTTTTCACACTGGATGGCCCAACATTATTCCTATGAATTCTTTAAAACCAATTTGTTGAATTAGTTTTATATTAGATTACAATATAGTATATTATTTCATGAAGAATGCTTGGATTATAGGTATTTCATACTTTGTTATAGTGACATTCTATAACAGCACTACCTGGTATTTCATCTGGGATGATATACCAATTCTATTCTTGGAAACTTATCTGGAATTAAACGTCAACTAAATTCAAAAGTAATTATTTTTTTATTTCAACTCTATAAAGTATACAACAGGCACTCAGCAATTACAGCTGCAGGAAAAATACAGAGCAAATCAAAGCAGGTTAAGTTTATGAAAAAGTTTTTAATCTACATCAAAAGAGTGCAAGTGGTCAATGACCATTTGATGACAGTTTGTTGCATTCTGACTAACAAAGAACTCTTTCATGTAGAACAAATTGTAAGAGGACAATCAAATAACCATAGCTGTAAGAATACAAAAGAACAGACCAGTTGTAAAAACACCATACATTGAAATAAATTTGATAGATGATGCTTAAAGAAATGTCCCTTTACTCAGAAAGCCCCAACCTCTGAGTCATTGCCAAGGTCCCAGAGCTCTGTCTGTTGATGCAGGGGCAGAGAGGAGGGCTAACAACACACTTTCAATGTTTTGCTTTCTAGGTCTGTTGAAAACTTGCCTCATAAATGATTTGCATATACAAGAACTCAGAGAAAGCATCCTGTTTTGTTGAGAGGTGCACCAAGTGACTTTTTCATCATTGGTATCATAACGAGGTGTGGTTAGCAGTCATTTCCAATTTTTCTTTTGGGTTGGACCATTGTCAATGGAGTCTATAAAATGAGATATGTTAGAACTTGACTGCACTAATTTATTTTTACAGAATCTGCACAGCTTAGCAAAACAGGAATACCTGTATACAGACTGATAGAATGTCATATATTAATTTGACCTGCACATACATTTATACATTTCACAGAAATGACGCTGTATCTCATTAACAGATACACAGCTCTGGTACATTTAACAGAAATAAGAGAACAACTTCATCATTTCTGTAATTCATCAATATTATATAATAAAGGCTTATAAATTGTTAGCAGAAAGAACTGTAAAACGCAGCAAGCTAAGAAAGGACAACATTTTGAGGTGTGTTTGTCTTTGTCATGCAGCATAACACCAAATTTGTTTTTTTAATAGGATGCCATGAATTTAAGGCACTTGCAACAATGCCAGATAGCCAGGTCATGTTCTAAACTATGGGACAGATGAATAACAGTACAGCTGACATAATTTTCAATAATACTGACAATTATGACATTAATTCAAGTCTACTCAGACCTAAAAACATTATTTAATACAAATAAAATGAAATAATAATGCTGTGAAACACTAAAAAAAGTTATATGTACCACAAAATATCACACAAAAATATCTATTTACATAAATATTTGTCTGTGGTCCTATTGTGAAAGAAAAAGTTGTTATGGATAATGCACAGATCACCTCTATTGTATGAAATCAGTTCTAATATCCTTATTTTCAATATGGTAGCTGACTTCATTAAATTTGTTTACCATCAGTTCAGTAATTTAGAAATGAAACAGAAAAAATTCAATAGTTGAGTTTATTACTACACATGTGTAATTCACATGCATATTCCACAATTTTAGGTAAAAATTATGACTTGTAAAGAATATAATCAGAATAAATTTGTTTTGAATGCCATATGGATCTGATTCATATCTTAATAAGAAAGAAGATATAAACATAAAAATCATGTATAGCATTTTTCCAGAAATTATTTTTTCAAATGTATTCAATCTATCTCAGTTATTTTAATGTTGTTTCCCTTGGCAGTTTCAGTTTTCCTGCGAGTCAAGACACACAGAAAGCCCTTATTTCCCATACTCAACACATTAACAAGAAAATCATATAACAAATCAAACAAGTTGGCACTATTCTAACTTATGCAGATGTTCTTTAGTGTAACAAAATAGAGGGGTTGTGAAAAATTCAGAAATAGAGTGAGATGCACTTTATGGAACTGACCATGAATGTTAGCCCTAGAGTCTTCATTAAGACAAGATTTAAATCCTAGAAATTCAATGTTGAAAATTAGATGAATGTTTTCTGTTGGTACATCTTGGAAGATGTAGTTTACCTTTATTTTGTGATGATTGCTTCAGACATCAAATGCAATGCTATGGGTGCAATGAACAAAGATGCAGTAACAAGTGGAAGAAACAATCTACAGTTACATTGTGCTGAATGCTACTTCTTCCTTCTCCATTGAACGTATTTATATTGGTTGTCTTAGACTTGAACCATAGTTCCAAAATCCATAGTAAGTGCTCATCTCTGGGACTTTGCAGATTTTTAAAAAGTTACAGAAGCAGATTCTCTTTCCAAATAACAAGGTGAATTTAGTATTCTAGCAACTCTTTAGCATGCCTAAACCACATTATCTTTCAACAAAATTTACTGAACATTCACTATAATGTTGGAATCATATATTTTTAAAAAGCCAATTAAAAATATAAAACTCTTGGAATAACATTCATAGCTAGATTTTAAGTTGATATGTTTAATTTTATATTCTAAAATCTGTAGAAAACAGTGGATATCTTGGGGAATAGACCAATTTGGAGAAATTGTAAGAGAGGGAAAACCCCAGAAACACAAGAATAACAATAATATTTTAGGATTAAAATTTTACTTGAAGTTTATTCCCTTTTCATTTTATCCTCCAAAATTTTGAGAATATTATATCTTCATAAGATATATTCTAAGATAGTTCTGAGTAAGAACAATTCAAGCAAAATTTATAATACTTGCCTTCTTAGTTAAGGTGTAATGATCTAATTGGACTTTTTCTTCCAGAAATGTAGGCATTTGATTGATTAAAAAGAAAACTCTACTGAAAAAAAAGCAAGCCTCAATTTAATATACCAAATTCACACACAGTGCCAAAACAGAATGACAGCTTGAAAGCTTCTATATTTTTCTTCATAGGTATAATGCAATTTTGTCCAGGAAATGCTTCCAAATGGCTGAGTTACTTATGACAGCTAATAATAGTCAACTGGCCTGCCAGTGAAGGACTCAGTTTAATTTGTGGATTCTTTTCTCCATGTGAATAAAGTAAATCCGCTTGACATTGTCAAATCTAGTCTTTTTTAGGTAGTATGAAATTGCAGAATTGTAGGAATTCTGTTCTATTTAAAATTTATTTTTTTAAAAATCAGGTTCCTGTTTTCCTCCGTACTCCTTTCTTACTTAGACCTAAGTTTACGGACTCAGCTAATTCACAGAAAAGGAAATCAACACCTGGCCAGGTTCTTGTTTTGTTCTCTGACCTCAAATAAGTAATGTTCCTGGTCTCGTAAACCTGTAAATCTTAACTTTGACTTTGGGCTTCTTTCTTTGTCTTTTCTACTTCTTTTATTTTTGTTTTTCATTCCTGTTTTTTGTTTGTTGTCTGTTTTTTGGTTCAGGCCTAAGACAAGAAGCTAGTTCAAATAGGTTTATGATCACCTTTGTCTCTCAACACTAGACTGACTATGTTGTATAAGTGAAATTGGACAGGAGTTTGGTTTAATAACTTTAGTGAAAATGCTTGAGTTTCTGGCTACACATATAATGATTTGAATTTGTGTTGTCTGTTCAGACACTGACATTTACAGATGAAAGATATACATAGCACCTATATAGTTTTTATTTATTTTTTGGATGAATTTTAATCCCTCCCCATTCCACCCCACCCCAAGGGTTTATTTTTATAAAAGGGAATACTTTAAGCCTCAGTTTGAGGGTATGTTAGGTAAAACCAATTGGCTGCTAGTCATTTACTTCCAGGACCATCTTTAAGCACAATATTTTAAAAAATATGAAATGATTTTGTGAATTGCTTTTTTCCCCCACTCTATCATGCCAATTTATCAAAAAAAAATATATCATGCATTATTTTTCAGTCCTCTGTGAAAACATATATATACCTACTATGAGAGGTCTCAGCAGAATCTATAGCAGTTGTGCTTTTATCATATCATTTTTTTAAAATCTGTCGGAAAGAAAAGGTAACATTCAGTCTTGTCATCAGCACTGCTGGGAAATAAAATCATGAAACTTCTAGCACTGGTGTGACATGAACTCTGTGACCAACAGATGTGTGGTCCTCTTTTGTATGGTATATACACCGGCCTGCAGTAATAGATCCCACAGCCTTCACTTGAAGAAAGGGAATAGCCCAGTTTCTGTACCATAGTAATCTATTGTACCCAATATATTATTCTTTAGTCTTTTTGAATATTCTAGCAAGGTACAGACTCCTATACTAGATTGAAGTGTTTCCTACAGTCTTTCAAATTATAATCAGAGCAAAGCAAGGTCATTGCAACAATAGAAAACATCTCTTTACTGATGAAAGGCTTTGCTTCAGGACCACCATGTCAACTGCTATTTTAGGTTCAAACAGAAAACATGTAAAGAGCACTATTGTCATCTAAGCAATAAGTCCTAATGCCACTGTAGTTACTGGAGCAGCATCGATCAAAGGCATCATGGTGACCCCGAGCACTAATCTTCTCTCTTTCCCTCAGGTTTGCTGGCAGCTGTGTCTCAGAAAAAGCTGTCTTCAGCAAGGCAGAAGCAGGTAAGAGAAATACATTAGAAGTCTATGTCCCATCCTGAGTTGTCATCAGGTGGTGGTTCATCGTTGTCCTCAGGGAAACTGTCAAAATTGCTTGTATCTGTGGGTGATGCAACCTGTAAAAAATGGACAGTTTTGTTTTAGTGGATTTTTGTTTTAGTGGAATTCCAAGCTGGAATTTTTAAGTGCATTCTGTATTTATCCCCTATTAGTGACTGTTTTGTTGAGTATCTACTATGTAGCAGGTATTGAGGGTCACACTGGTGAGTACAAATAGACATGGTCCTTATCCTCAGAGAGTTTATACCCTTGTGAGTAATAAATTGTATGATTACAACAAATAATCACAAAAATCTTTCTATATAATAAATTTTGGCTAGAGCTATGGAAACAAAGATGCCACAGAAGTCTAAGAGTAATCATATAGGCCCAGCGTGGTGACTCACGCCTGTAATCCCAACACTTGGTAGGCCGAGGTGGGAGGATCACTTGAGGTCAGGAATTCAAGACCAGCCTGACTAACATGGTGAAACTCTGTCTACTAAAAATACCAAAATTAGCTGGGCATTGTGGTGAGTGCCTGTAATTCCCAACTACTCAGGAGGCTGAGGCAGGAGAATTGCTTGAACTCAGGAGGTGGGGGTTGTACTGAGCTGAGATCACGCCACTGCACTCCAGCCTGGGTGACAGAGTAAGACTCCATCTCAAAAACAAACAAACAAACAAACAAACAAAATGATTATGTAAAGACTCTTTGAAAAAGTGTTATTTTATTTTATTCTTTTTTTTAGAGACAGGGACTTTCCACTCTGTCACCCAAACTGAAATATAGTGATGCAATCACAGCTCACTGTCACCTCAAATTCCTGGGCTCAAGTGATCCTCCTGCTCCAGCCTGAGTAGTTAGGACTATAGGTGCACATCAGCATACCTGGTTAATATTTTCTTTTCTTTTTCTTTGGAGAGATAGAGTCTCACTATGTTGTCCAGGCTGGCTGGTCTTGAATTCTTGAACTCCTGGCCTCAAGTGATCCTTTCACCTATATATTTTTGTCTGCGTTTCTATCTTTTGAACATTTCCCATACTAAAAATTAACTTATGTTCATAAATGAGGGAAACTTGATTTAAAATGAATAGTTAAAAAAGATAAAAGTAAAACACAATTACAGCAACTATCCCCAATTGTATCTGCTTTCAAGCTTGGATTTTAGAATATGTCATTATTTTAATGTGACATTTTTCCTAGAGTTTGTTTAACCTAATCATAGATTAAACTTTAAAAATAACAGATCGGGCCGGGCGCGGTGGCTCAAGCCTGTAATCCCAGCACTTTGGGAGGCCGAGACGGGCGGATCACGAGGTCAGGACATCGAGACCATCCTGGCTAACATGGTGAAACCCCGTCTCTACTAAAAAATACAAAAAAACTAGCCGGGCGCGGTGGCGGGCGCCTGTAGTCCCAGCTACTCGGGAGGCTGAGGCAGGAGAATGGCGCAAACCAGGGAGGCGGAGCTTGCAGTGAGCTGAGATCCGGCCACTGCACTCCGCTCTGGGGGACGGAGCGAGACTCCGCCTCAAAAAAAAAAAAATAACAGATCATTGTTGACTGACATAAACACTATCAAGTGTCTCACACAATTATAAGCTGGAAAGTCTACTTACACTTGGTATTATAGGAGGTGTCAAGGTACCTTTTCTTAAGCCTTCCCAGTTAAAGCCCTCAAACCATCTAGGAAAGGAAAAAACATTGATAAAGACATTTTATGCCAGCTAAAACCTTCTTGTTGCAATGTATACAATGTCCATGGCTAATGGGAAGCAGTTAGGCAAACATTTTCATGTGACAAAAATGTTTTCTATTGAATTGCATATGTTTTTCCAATTAGTTTATTTTATGAAATACATATTTTTAAAAGTATAACTGTCAAATTTTAAACACCAATTAACATGCAACACTTTTTCCTTGTAATTCAGTCGTAATGTCTCTATGACCTTGTTCCTACACTATAATGATAATTTAATAAATGTCATAATGTATCTGGCTCTGTGTCTTACAGGATATTTTATTTTAAGGAGGTAGAACCAGGACATGAAAAGTCAGGATAGAAAATTAACTTTCCATTTTTGCCACTGATTCAGTGCACAATGTCAGCTAGTTAACCTTTTCACTCATTGTAGTAGTCTCTACATGTCCCGTTTTCCTCCTTTTTTCCCTTTTTTAATGAAGAATAAAGGTATTTTGTGTACAGTTTTTCTGTGAAAATAAGGACCAAAAAAGACTAAAGTTTTTGCTTGTTTGTTTTCTTTTGTCTTTGAAGGGTTTCCCCATTAGCAAATGCTTACAACAAATTCTTAGCAGGCTTTTCAGATATTCAGAGGTATTTTAGTAAACATGTTTCTTTGATAAGGATGTGAATTTCCTGTCAGTGTTACACAAACAAATAGAGAAAAACCAATTTGTTTAGCTTTAGAACATCCAATCAACATAGGAAAGATCTCATATTTAACATGTTGCTATTGTTTAAAAAACACTGTATTCTGTGCTTACGTTTTTCTCTTGTTATAACATCTAATTAGGAAATGCTTGAAAAAATATATTTTGTCTTTAGGAAATCCGGTAAGATACAGTAGGGCACTTTTGTTTGTAATACTGTAGTAGAGAATAGAATCCCCAAATTTAAAATACACATTTTCTCCTTGTGCCAGAGAGGAGAAAAATGTTAGTTGGTATGTGTTGTAAGAAACTGAGTTCAGTGAATTCAGTTTCTTATGTTACAGGGTTGTCAGATAAATATCAGTAAAGTTTCATAATCACAACTAGAAAGGCATTTAAAAGCCTAACTAATTCATACACTGTCTTTGGATGTTCCTATAGGCTAATTATACTAGTTTTACACCAGTAACTTAAAAAGCAACACCCTGGGGAAATGACGTCAGGTGTTCAGAACTCTGAAACCTAAAATTATAAGGAAAGAACACTTACTTGTGCTTTTGAATGTCTTTTACTCCATTTTTCAAATTCCCTAATCTTTCTGATGGATTGTCCCTAAAAATAAAATAATGGTTTTATTAAATCTATTTTTTTCACATTATGATCTTTTCAAAAATAATGTGGTTGAAATACTTGCCTGCATAGTTTTTTAATTAAATTAGCAGCATTTTTGGCAATCTTCTTTGGAAATTCTATCATGTCAATCCCCCTCAATATGATGTTATAGGTTTTCATAGGATCTGGGCCTGAGAAAGGTGGGCTGCAAGAATGAGAGACATGACAAGAGATATTACTTTTATTTCCTACATGACAACATTTGAATTGCTATAAACTCCACAGATGACATCAATTCATATTGGGGGGCTTAGATTAATAGTGACAATGGAATGAAAGTAGATTAATAGCAAAACATTGTGGAAGCCCTTCCAAGTAAATTGCTTAGCAAAATCAGAAATGGGTCAAGTTTATCTGCTGTTTTCCTGATTTCTTTTCAGTGCTGGAGGCTAAGCCCTCATGCTGTCCTTGGTCATTCAAGATACTTCTTTCACTCTCTGACCTTTTCCACACTTACTGACTCATTCATTATACTTGAGATGAAGTCCAACATCATTAGGAGGGGCCACAGGAACACTAATGATACTACCCCATCTCATGCCATTACCACCCTCACTCAATGGGATTCAGAAACAATAGCCTTTTCTCTGTTCCACTGAAATGCTGAGCACTTTCCTACCTCATGGTGTTATTTATTTGGCCTGGAAGGTTCTTCCCACATTCATCTGGCCAATGCCTCACTTTATCAAGTTTCAGTATAAGTGTTATGTTGTTTCCAAAAAGGCCTACTCTGGTCAACCTATTACAACCAATTACATAACCTATATCAACCCACGTAACCTAACAATCTAATTTCATGCTCTAATTTAAAGTTTAATCTAAATTAGAGTCCCTGTTACACTTGTAGAGCACCCTTATGCCATTTACTGTACTTTGTAATTATCTTTTCATTTGTGTGATTATTTATTTTATGTCTGTCTTCCCTTCCAGAAGTTTGTTTTCTGCTGGTATTCCCAGAGTTGAGTAGAGTTTGCAGGACGTACATTCTAAGGGGTCAATAAATATTTATTGCTCTAATGTTTCTATAGAATAGTACTCCTCTTATCCTTTTCTCTCTGCTCAGAGGACCTCATTAAATAACTTAACACTAGGCATCCTCTTTGCCAGCAAGGCTGTAAAGCCCCAGCCCTCATGAGCCAGATCTGTTGAATTTTTTTTTTTTTTTTTGTAAACCTATCCATTCTTGAAATGTGGTTTGTGGCAGCTTCAGTGAGTACAAAGATGACTAAAGTCAGGTCTTTCCTTTAAATTTCTCACAGTTCAGAGGGGAGATGATGATACACCTTGACGAATGATTTATTTGGAAATTTAATTATTCTCTTTAATACAAGTTTTGTGTGTCTTTGGGGAAGAAATCTGAATTATTATTATTTTTTGCCCTTCATGTTTATTAAGAGCAGTTCAAACTATTTCTTTTTATCAAGCAGTCTAATGAGTAATTCAAAGCAAGGAGTAGCAGATTTACCTGTGTTAAGGGCTGTGATGGATTCTGCCTTGATTTTCTGTGAAAAGTGCTATTTACTTTAATATGTCATTAGCTAGTAATTGCCTATTAATTTTAAATCACTTAAAAAATGTATAAACATGCAAATCTATTTAGTATTCTCTTAGAACTTAAAAATTTTCTTTTTACGTGATTCTATGGTTGAATATTATCTTTAATCTCTTAACATGCCAATTTTCATTTTTACTTTAAAAAATGAGGAGGAGCCAAATTTTGGCAATGATTTCTAATTTATGGTTTTGCCTTTCTATTTATTTTGCTTTTATATTTACTTGCTTATCTTAGACAACTAAAATCAATTATTAAATATGGTATTTGTGGTTTTTATGTGATGCATGTTAGTCTAATATTCATTCAATATAGAAAACAAAATTATTTAGAAGAAAGTCATCCAAAACCTCAAAATATTCAGAATGACCTACATTTGATAAACATAATTTCATAGATTTCTCTGTAGCTTGTAGACACAAAGGATTATATTATGCATATTTTTTAATTAAAAAATATTTGATTTAATTTTACTTTAGTTAAACTGAGGAGTAAAATGAAAAGAAATGCTAAATTTCAAATATGTGTGCTCCTTAGCCAATATTAATTCCTTAAATATTTCTCTAAAATTAAAAACAAGTTCAAACTGAGTTTAGAGATTTCTCTAATGACATATTTTAACTATAAAATATATGTAAGATTACTAATTATTAATGATGAGAAATAACTATACCTATAGTTACACCTGCTTTCCCTCCTACCTTAATGTTTGTTGGTTTTAGTGTTATTTTAAGATTGCCAAACACTACAATGTTTACATTCTGTTCAGTTACTCAAATTTAAATTATTTGATTTAATAATTGATCAGTTCTAATTAATGAGACCCAAAGCTCATCATCAATCTTTTTACTAGTTTCTCTATTCTCGAATGCCTTATTTTGATTCATCTTTTTGTTGACTTGATTGAACGGTAGTGTTTTTGAGAAAGACCTGGGGTCCACACTTCATATGTTGTGTTTGTATTTGAAGAATAACTTAACTCAGCATAAATTACTTACTTGGGTTATACCTTCTCTGACCCTCAGAACTACGTAGTTCTTGATATACTATCTTTTGGCATTAAAGGTGCTGTAGAGAAGGTTGAGGCCAACTGGAACTTTAACTGTCTTGACTCCCAATACCACACATGCCATGTTTTTATGGCTTTGATGCCAATAAGACTATTCCTTATTAATGAATTTAATTCATTAGTTCACCACATTAACATATTGTGGTGTTATTATTCTGAGTCAGTTTCCCCATGGTCACTGCAGATCAAAACGATACACTGAGTCAAGTCTTTCTGCCATGGATTTTCTATTATGTAATTAAAGATGTTTTTCCTCCTGTTTGTAATATTCTATTCATACACATAATTGATGTTTTTTTCTATTTCCTTTGACTAATAGATTCTCTTTCTGAAATCATATCTATATTTGTTTCTTTTTTCATTATTTTTTCCAAGCCTGTCTACTATCTCCCTTGCTGCATTTTTAATTGTTACTATTTTATTTTCTGTTACTTACAGCATGACTTTCAGTTATGTAATAGTCCTGAGCTCTGCTAGTTACTTGTCTTCTCATTTATGAACACTGGCAAATATCTTAGAGGTTACTTTTTAGGGAGATCATGCTTTTGATAGCCTCAAAGAAATTATAGATAAGAGTTTATCTGAACACTTCCTCCTGTATTTCCTTGATTCATTTTTCTTGTGTGTTCTTTAGCTTCCTTTTACTTTTGCATCTTTCAGCTGACATAAATGGAAAACATCAGCTCAAACTGATTAAAATAAGAAAATATTGAACTTACAAAAGCACATTCCAGAGGTAGGGCAAATTCTAGACCTGGTAGGATCAGTGGTTTAAATACCTGAAGTTTTTTCAGCTTTTCATTCTGCCATACTCAGTATTAGTTTCATCATGGCCATTTCTCCTCATAGTTATAGGAAGTCTACCAGTGGAAATAGGGACTTATATTCATCAGTAATTATTTACTGAGTAGCTATTGTAGAAAAAAAGAATTCTCCTCCAATAATGTATTTTAAAATTGTTCCTCTAATTTATGTACCCAGTCCAATAAATGCCAATCACCAGAGGAATGCCATGTGACTGGAATAAGAGCTGAATCAAAATCTAAAATGGAGATAAATTCATCTTTTCCTAAGTTGGTGGGGGAAATGGATCCTTGAGCAAAATCAGTAAGAAAGGAGTTGGTGTGTTTGCTTGGAAGGGGACTGGGGTTGTAAGAGGGGCAGGGACTGGCTTCCCTGGGACCCTTTCTGACTATTACTTATCCTTAGATTGGACCACCCACCATGAAGAATAGAACAGGGAAGATCAGAGGTTAGGAAGCAATGAGAAATTCACCAGTCTTCACTACATTTTGTTGCCTTATGACCAGATCATGTATTTCCTTTGCCCTCAATTTAAAGCATTCAGGGAGGTCATGTGGCTCATACAGAAGCCCCACCACATTCTCCGAAATCATGTGATTACACTGCCTCTCTCCCCTTTTTCACTCCCTGTTGCTTCATTGACCAACATTATAAGCCTTAAAAGGCAGAATTAGTAGATTTGTATGAGTTTTCCTTCACCTCAGTTCCTTTTTCATTCTGTAGTACTTAATTATGTCTCTACATGAACAGTGTTTGCTTTTTCAAGGTCCAGCCAATCCTCTAAATGTTATTATTACTATCGAAGATCATTAGATATGACATTCAGGACCAAAATACTTTGGAGTCATGCTTGTAGTCCAAGAATCATTCCTAGTCACATGCCACACTTCACTGTGTTTGGCAGGTGTGTTTGTTGGAACTTTAATTGTAACTAAAGATCATCCTACTTGTTTTATTCTTGCCTTCTCCTACCCCAAACCTTGGTCACCATCTTTCACCACCACCATCATCTCTTTGGGTAGAAAAAGAAAAGTAAAGGTTTTTTAATGCTATTGTCTTTGACCAAAATTGTTTCTGTCTTGTTATTTCTTGAAATGGATATTAAGTTTAGGTATTTTTAATCATAATGTTTCAATATATGTATTTATGGCAAAAAAAATTAGGTTCGGTTTTGACCATACAACACAAATTGTGACTTATAGTGCTTTGTTTTTATCACTGCTCTGCTATTCCATAATTTCTTTCTTTTTTTTTTTTTTTTTAAGGCAGAGTCTCGCTCTGTCGACCGGACTGGAGTGCAGTGGCCTGATCTCAGCTCACTGCAAGCTCCGCCTCCCGGGTTTACGCCATTCTCTTGCCTCAGCCTCCTGAGTAGCTGGGACTACAGGCGCCCGCCACCTCGCCCGGCTAGGTTTTTGTATTTTTAGTAGAGACGGGGTTTCACCGTGTTAGCCAGGATGGTCTCAATCTCCTGACCTCGTGATCCGCCCGTCTAGGCCTCCCAAAGTGCTGGGATTACAGGCTTGAGCCACCGCGCCCGGCCGCTATTCCATAATTTCTATGTGCCTGAGGTTATTTAGAAAAATGTTTTTTAAATTTTCAAGTATTTAGGCTTTTTATTTTAAATCTTTGTTATTAATTCCAAGTTTTATTATATTCCTGTCAGATATTGTAGCCTGTGAAATCTGTAAAGAATTAAGGGTTTTTCTGTTATTAATTATTTCTTACAGTTTAGTACATGCCAGTTTTTAAGATTAAGGTTTTAATCGTTTTTACCTTATTACTTAATGAATAAACAATGTCACATAAAGTTTAGATATTTCATGGTTAATATTTTAGTCTAGTTATTATAAATAAATATTTTGCTTCCTCAAAAAGTTAATATTTAGTTTTCTTCTATTTATTATATAATTGGTTCTTATAGCAATTCTAAGCACACAGAAAGATTACCTTTTAATCTATCCCTCTGCTTATTTACCTATGTATCCATCCACATACATATGTTAAATTTAACCTTCTACTTTGTCCAAATTTTTCATATCTTTACAGGTCTACTTAATGGGTCATACTTTTAAAATAATTTACCTCCATCCACAAGAACAAAATTGAACAATCCACACTGAACAAAATTGGATTAGGTCACACATAATTTATTTGAAGTCAACAGAGAAACTTTAAAAGCAATAATGTAAAATGCCCATAAATAAAAATAAAATCAAAACACAACTATTTCTGGCAATGATTGTTGTCGTTGTAGCAGTAGCAGCTGCTAACATTCATGGAATGCTTACTATGTGCGAGACACTCGTCTACGTGTTTCTTGTATGCACTAAATCCTCACGGAGTACCGTGTGCTCAAAGTCCTCAGTCTTCCTCTCATGTTCACTGTAGTGACTAAGTCCTCTTAAGTAATTCTTCACATCCTGCCTCACACTTACTCTTTCTTTCCATTGCCCTTGCCCTACTCTAGGTTGTCAGTGTCCTAGAACTAAATGACTGCAACAATCTTCAAACTAGCTTCCTATTCCTCTTCCAATTAGCTCATTAATGCCAACTTGTTTTTCCTTAAATACCACAATACATATCACTCAACCTTTGTCAGAAAATCTCAATGATTCCCTCTGTACATGGAGTCCAAACACTCAAGTGCAGCAATCATGATCGTCAAAAGATAACTGTTCCTGTTTTTTTACATGGACCTTCTCCATATCTGTGACCATTATTGCCTTTCTCTTTAAGCCATGCCTGTTTGCTTAGAATACCCTTTTCTTGGTCTCTACATCTAAGTCCTATTCTTCCTTCAAGACACAACCGCCTTATATTCATTCTTCAAAAGCCTCTTTAGGAACTCAGCCCTATTCTGAAATCTGTATAACACCCCTGTCACTCACTGTTTTAGCACATGTCATGGTAGTGTATTTGTTGTTCTTTTAGTATGGGTCCTTGAGGATCTTAAAGTCTGCTTTATACCTTACGGTGTCCCTAGTGCCTATTTGAGTTGATGATTATAACATTACAGGAAAGATCTACAAAGCAGTCACCTTTCATTTAGATATAACAGTTGCTAACAGGTCCTCTTACTTCTATAGAAAATTGACCCTAGATATTTTTATATGATTATCATCTCCCCTGTTTCATTGCTGGCTAAATGACTGGGCTAAAACATCTCACAGAAAGACATTATATCCTTCCACATTCATATATGTAAAAAAGAAGTAGCAATAATGAGACCAAAAGTTGGTGCTGAGGTGGTTCCCCTAGCCTGACCTATTTTATACCTTACTTTTCCCGGTCATTCGTATAACTAATTGAACCGTGGTACCAAGATATAGTGAAATGTACTTTAATCAGAGTGACAAAAAGCGGGAGTGTGTAGCTGTTTGCCGGTCTATTTTTATCAGCAGTTCCCTATCAATATCCATACCTGCCAGTCAGGAGTTCATACATTAGGATTCCCAGTGACCAGTAGTCGGCTGAAATGTCATGGCCTTTGTTCAGGATGATCTCTGGGGCTACGTACTCTGGAGTCCCACAAAAAGTCCATGTTTTCTTTCCAAATCCTATTTTCTTTGCAAAGCCAAAATCAACCTTTCAAAGAGAGAAAAGCATGATGCTTAAGCTTCTTATGATTATGTTTTAAAGTAATAAGTTATTTTGCTGAAGTATACCGATGATCATAATAATTTAAAAACATGCACTTTTTATAGTTCTATCTTCTCAAAGAAATAGTCTGTATTGCAAACAAAGTCTCCCTGATAAAACTCAGTTTTAATTGGAAAAGTTGACATGTGAGTATAGCATAAAATTCACATCATTAAAAGTAAAGGTAAATCTTTCTTTCTGAATATAGTTTTCATTTTTCCTTTGTTTATGCTAATGGAGGTTAGGGTATAAACACAGAATCTCTTCTGTACATAAAAATTTTTAAAGACCAGTTGGGCCTACTTAACATCTTTCCCAGAATATAAATGGTTTCTGCTGGATTTAATGAAGTCGACAATTCATTTAGTATTAATTATTTGAAAAGTTATTTTATTGTTGCAGGAAGTAAGTAACATAGTTATGAGACCGGTAACTCTGCCCTTGGTAAGCATAAACAGAAATAAAATTATAATGTATTCTTCATTTTTCTGGAACTCTTTTGAAGGAAGAGTCTTGACTGCAGAAAATCTATTTTTTTCTTTCTTTTTTTTTTTTTTGAGACGGAGTCTCGCTCTGTCTCCCGGGCTGGAGTGCAGTGGCCGGATCTCAGCTCACTGCAAGCTCCGCCTCCCGGGTTTACGCCATTCTCCTGCCTCAGCCTCCTGAGTAGCTGGGACTACAGGCGCCCGCCACCTCGCCCGGCTAGTTTTTTGTATTTTTTAGTAGAGACGGAGTTTCACCGGGTTAGCCAGGATGGTCTCGATCTCCTGACCTTGTGATCCACCCGTCTCGGCCTCCCAAAGTGCTGGGATTACAGGCTTGAACCACCGTGCCCAGCCTGAAAATCTATTTTTTTCTAAAACGATTTGGTTGAAACTACAAATAAAAAACTGCCACTGATTTGATTTCTTTAAAAACCACATGCTGAATAACAATTCTAAAAAGTTTAAAAATGGAATCAAGCTGTAACAGATCCAATGAAAGTTGTGCATTTGTAAATAAGAGAACTTCTCTTCTTCGGTAAATCTTTACAACTTTTGACTGTTGTTATTATTATTACTATTACATAGCCTGGCTAGCATTGCTTGTAAAGTACATTTATTTTCCATGAGCATTATTCTTAAATCTAAAATGTTGAAATGATTTATAGTTTTCCATAATATAAAAACCCATTACTTGTGAATGGCAAAAAGCTGACTAGAGAAAAGGACTTCTAGGCCTGTACACGTGCCAGTAAGTATGTTTTCTCGTGCTTATGAAAGCGTGTTTTGCCAGACTATTGTTAATTCAAACTTAGCCAACTTAATTTTTCATAACTGATGCATCATTTGAAAGAACATTCAGTTGAAAATTGTAATGTTAAAACCTGCTTTTAAGAAAGTTACAACATTGAAAAGGAAAACTGAGATTTCATATTAGCAAATGAACACAGTTTTGTAAACAAATATTTTAAATCTGCAGGGCAGAAAGCATGTGTGAAATGCACTGACCAGTTTGGCATAACCTCGGTGGTCTAGGATGAGATTTTCTGGCTTGAGGTCCCTGTAAATGATTCCTTTGGAATGCAGATAGGCAAACGCTTCTACCACACATGCTGTGTAAAATCTGGTTGTAGAATCTTCAAACGAACCTCTGAGATACAGAAAAGGAATGAAAATTGTATGAAAAATTAGTTTCTCTAACATGGCTTTATTTTGTTTTTTCTCATTTCACTATACTCGTTTGCCAAAATTTAACCCAAAGACCACTGTCCTAATAGCTAAATGTTACATGATTGCCATTACATTGGATTTTCTGAAGCATTCAAGGATTAAGTTAAGGAATTCTCTGTCTTTATGAATGGAATAGTTAAATTTCACTTCCTGAAAGGGCTGAAAGAACAGTTAAACACACAACACATTTCATGTACTTAGTGTTTTCCTCTCAACAGCCCACTACAATCTAAAAAGGCACAGACTTATAGCAGTAGGCAGGAGAAAAAAAAAATCCTATTTTAGAACTTGCTTACCAAGCATTTGTTTTTTAAAGGAGAAGTTTATGGGTTATTCATATTTATTCTTAGAGGGCCTGTTTTTTAATCTTTTTAAATAATGCACATACGGTTCATGAAAGTGTGAATAAAAGCTACTGTTTTCAAAGAACCACTCTGGAAATGAGTTGTAATGCTACTGATGAAATCATAATGCAAACTAAGTACTCTTCTGTTTTTGAAACTCCTGCAACCAAAACAAACAATATCTATCTCCTACATGACTGCATTCTTATTAAGAGGAAAAGATGGACTAAAATACAGTTAGAAAGAAAAAAGTAACTGGAAGGGAATGTTTATTAGTAATCTTGATTATGATGTTTAGCAAGAAGGCGCTCTCTCTCTGTCTCATATATATGTGATATATGGGCACATACATGTTGATTGAATGAAATAATTTACAAAAAACCTTAGTATCTAAGGTTAAACCCTTCTTTCTGGGGCAGAAAGTTTAAATTTTAACTCTTCCCTCACCATGGTACTTCTTAAATAAACCATGCTCTTTTATTCTTTCTCAAGTAGTAAGCACAATTTAATAATTTCATTTCATAATTTAAAAATATTAGTGTGAACATCAGCTCCTGAGGTGGTTGAGAAGTAACATGAGTGACAAGCACACAAATGATTTTATTAATAGTGTACAACAAATGATAGTCTCAGAGCTTGCTTTCATGAGTCTCTGGTGCCTATTTGCATTTTGGTGACACTTTTTTTTTTTTCCAAAGTTGTGGAGTAAAGTTTAACAAACTGGGCAATGGATTATGATTACATTTTTACAAAATTTATAAGTGAATCAAGGCTAAAGCAACCACTTGTCAGGTTATCTTTCAGAAAAAGGTAGTATCTTCCAGAAAGAGAATGTCTTTGGTTCAGCTACTAATGTAACTTGAGTTTTTCACTGAAATAATCAGCTTTTCCTAAGACAAATATCATTCTTCTGAAACATAATTAATTCTAGGCATAATGATATGCATTCCTCTAGATTCTAGAATCCTAACTACAGTTACCATGATTCTTGAATCTCTCTTGAATAATATCTGAATGGAACAATTGCGAATTTATGAGCACAAGAGAAAGTTTGAGAACGGCATCCGTATGAGGAAATGAATGATATACTTCATGGTACAATTTTCCTCTGACTTGAAGATATCCTTGGCAGAGCTAAAATTCTATAATCGTATGTATTTGCAAAGGGATTAAAGTATTGCCTTGAAGGTCCTTTCTTCTTTGCCCTTAATTAAGTAGGTTTACCTATCAACAGAAGCATATTTCTTTCACTTGAAGAGATTATTTACCTTAAAGAGTAAGCATCTGTGTATCTATAATTAATATACAGCTTTAGCTACACTGCTATGAATTCAATCCCTTCTCAATGGAGAGCATTGCAAAGTAAAACAAAACAAAACAAAATGAAAGAGTAAAGGGAATGGTCTTACTTTATTTCACACTATATGTCTTGTTTTTTTTTGAGATGGAGTCTCGCTCTGTCACCCATTCTGGAGTGCAGAGGCACCATCTCTGCTCATTGCAACCTCTGTCTCCCGGGTTCAAGTAATTCTCGTGCCTCAGCCTCCCAAGTAGCTGGGACTACAGGCATGCACCACCATGCCCAGGTAATTTTTTATGTTTAGTAAAGATGGGGTTTCACCATGTTGGCCAGGATGGTCTTAACCTCCTGACCTCGTGATCCACCCGCCTCCGCCTCCCAAAGTGCTAGGATTACAGACATGAGCCACCGTGCCCAGCTGAACTCATTCTTTTTTATGGCTGCATAGTATTCCATGGTGTATATGTGCCACATTTTCTTTATCCAGTTTGCCCATTGATGGACATTTGGGTTGGTTCCAAGTCTTTGCTATTGTGAATAGTGCTGCAATAAACATACGTGTGCATGTGTCTTTAAGTAGAATGATTTATAATCTTTTCAGTATATATCCAGTAATGGGATTGCTGGGTCAAATGATAACTCTGATTCTAGATCTTTGAGTAATTGTCACACTGTCTTCCACAATGGTTGAATTAATTTACACTCCCACCAACAGTGTAAAAGCGTTCCTATTTCTCCACATCCTCTCCAGCATCTGTTGTTTCCTGACTTTCTAATGATTGTCATTCTAACTGGCATGAGATGGTATCTAATTATGGTTTTGATTTGCATTTCTCTAATGACCAATGACGATGAGCATTTTTTCATGTGTCGGTTGGCTGCATAAATGTCTTCTTTTGAGAAGTGTCTGTTCATATCCTTTGCCCACTTTTTGATGGGGTTGTTTTTTTCTTGTAAATTTGCTTAAGTTCCTTAAAGATTCTGGATATTAACCCTTGTCAGATGGCTAGATTGCAAAAATTTTCTCCCATTGTGCAGGTTGCCTGTTTACTCTGTTTACATCAGGACTGTGTAACTGTGATTTGAGTGGGCCTTTTTGAAAGCTTACACATTCCTGATTACTGTTAGTAGAAGAGTAGATTATTTCTACAGTTGTGACTCTGGGCAACATACCTCTGCTTCCTTAATAGTCAATTGGCAATAGAATCAAAAGGACAAATGTATTGTTAAGGTTGTAATAAGAGTAAATGCTTAGGTGAGAGATCAATTTCTCATGAAATCTCTGCAGAGTATTGTATTTGCATTCTTAATAAGCTAGTCATTAGCAGGAAGATGGAAAAATGCTAATACAAACCTAAATTCACGAGAGGAGGCTATATTTTAGAATATGGACCCCGAAGCAAGAATCCTGGGCTCAACTCCAGACTCCATTTACTGTTTGTTCTTGAGCAATTAACTATATGTCTCTGGGTTTCTGTGTTCTCATGTGCAAAATGGGACTAATAGAAGTAACTATCTCATTGGATTGTTGTGAAGATCCAAATAATTAATAATGCATGTACCGAAAATAAGTGTCTGGTACACAACTTGGGCTCACTAAATGTAACAGTAGCCACTATGATTGAGCACCAGAAAACTCTTTTTTAGCTACTATGTCTTAATATAGGAAAATTAACTAACATAGTATAGAACAGGGATGAAGCATTTTCAGGGTGGAGGTTGGGGGTTTGCAACACCAATCCTCTCTGTTATTGAAGTGCTTCTGACTGCCAAGGCTAACTGCCACAAATCAACTGTGAAGAATCCTCTGCTAATCTCTGTTCTTTTCACTTTCCCCATGATTTTCACATGGGCCAAAATTACCCTTTTATTGCCTGCTCTCCCTTTTCCACCATGAAGCAAACGGACCACAAATTGTACATCTTAAGGTCTTCAGTTCTTGACAACTCTATTTGTTTCCAGTTCTCTCTGTCTTGAGTCATTTTGGAATGTGGAGGGTTTTAGAAATCTAGTTTCCATTCCTTCAACACATTTATAGTGAGTATCTTTCACATATAAATATATTTGTGACTGCTTTTGAAAATTAAATGAAAACCTTGTCTCAAACTTTGATAAATCTGTACAATGCATGTACACAAAATGTTTACCAGCACCTCACTGTCCCATCACCGGATGTGTGATGTAGATAAGTTGTGAATTTTAAAATAGACATCTTGAAAGCAGTCACAAAGCATAACACTGAGGTGACTCACAATGAAAAATTACTATTAGAATTGCAAATGACAATGTAAATTTGATTTAAAACAAATAAACTCTGTTTCATCAACAGTTTCGAGAGTTGCTTAAAGAAATAAATCACTTGTCTTATATAACTGTTTGAAATAATGAATTATGCCTTGACAGCTGTGTCATTTCAATTAAAAAAAGTAAGAGAGAAGGCCCTTATGCCCTCTTTGGGGATGGATGGTTGTTTTAAGCTAGATGGCAGTAGATAACAATTTGAGAGAAATAGAAGGTTATTTATGAATATTGATAGACTCAAATTAAAATTTAATCACAATGTTTAGTCAACTTGTCATAAACTGAGTTCTTGGATATCAGAATGTAACAGGAGCAAACCATCTTTCATCAGAATATTTCACCTTTTTCATTGACGAGTAACAACAATCACTGAGTGTATGAACCTGAAGTATGTTGCAATCTGTGCAGATTTATTGCCAATTGTAAACTAAGGGAGGCTAAATTATTACAAAGATAGACTTATTTTCTTTGAAATACCTTCAATCTATGCCAGCTATTAGGGCATCTAAGATAGAATTTAAATAATTACCATCTTCCACAAAATAGCCAGAATCAATGAGACTAAATATAAAAAGTAATGCAGCATTCATGGGTTTACAACATACATATGGTATGACATGACCAGAAAGTGAGATGTATGAGATTTGAAAATTATGGTTTCAGAAGTCGTTATTTAAGATATTCAGTAAGAAAAATAAACATACATATGTTAAAAATTCTAATTAAGTAAATAATTGAGATGTTAAATTTTATTCAGTTCAAATATACATTAAATACTGATATTATATATAATACATGTGTTAATGTTATACATTATATTCTATGTTAATATAAATACTAATATATATTTATTTACCATATTAACCACTTACATATTCTTACAAAAATTGCAGGATTTGCCAATTCTTTAAGTGTTAGGGAGGGAAGGTGAATGAAATATAATTTGTACCAACTCATTACAAATAATAGGACAGAACTAGTGGGAGACAAAGTGTCATAAATTAGAAAATAAAGCATAATAGCTAACAAAGAATAAACCAGGGAAATTTATAGGGGCAATTAATATTTCAATGCTGTAGTTCATGTCTCAAAGCTAGGAAATATGTATTAGTCTTCAAGCCATATTCCTATTTGTAAATAGATGGCATCATTTTAATTCTTACTTCTTGACAGCAAATACAACAAATAAAGAGCTGCCCTGTGCTTCTCTTCTCTTCTCTTCTCTTCTCTTCTCTTCTCTTCTCTTCTCTTCTCTTCTCTCTCTCTTTTTTCGGACGGAGTTTCTCTCTTGATCCCTAGACTGGAGTGCAGTGACGCAATCTCAGCTCACTGCAACTTCTGCCTCCTGGATTCAAGTGATTCTCCTGCCTCAGCCTCCTTAGTAGCTGGGATTCCAGGCACCCACTACCATGCCCAGTTAATTTTTTTTTTTTGTATTTTTAGTAGAGATAGGGTTTCACCATATTGGCCAGGCTGCTGTCGAACTCCTGACCTCAGGTGATTCACCCGCCTCAGCCTCCCAAAGTGCTGGGATTCCAGGCTTGAGTCACAGCTCACAGCCTCTGTGCTTCTTTTCTATGTTGATGAGAAGACAGAAAATGAGAAGCAGGGAATGGTCATCTCAGCTGTGAGGTGAGAGGAGGATGATGTCTGGGTTGTCATCAGAGTCTTCCTGTGCTAAATCTCTGAGGCTCGGAGTTATTTCCATGTCAGTAATGAATAAGGTCAGGCCAGCCTATCTTCAGATCAGTCTAAGTGAATTTCTTGTATACTTTCAGAATAGCTTTTCCATTATTGCTTCTGTCCTCTGACACAAGAGGAAAACTGAATACATTGACATGGTGGACTTTTTGACCCCAGATATTTTCATATACACTGTGACTAATAGCATAATGGCATAATCTTTCCCTTGGTATTTTTTAATATATTTCTAACAATTAATCTTTAAGATTTTCAACCCCAATTTGAAACAGAAAGCTGGTCAATGGCAATATTAATTGGAGCCTGAATGTCTAAAACTATGTTTTTTTTCCCCTGGCAAGTTTTTTGAGAAGGAAAAGGAAAAATCACTTAGAATAAAAATAAGGCTACATGCCTACATAGGAAAGAAAGTTGGCCAGGGATAATTATTCTGAGATGATTTTACCTATAATGATTAATTCAGCACCTCTAAATCTTTAGAAATAAGCAGGTAGCCACTATTACTCTAGATCATGACTCTTCATGGAGTATTAAATATATTGGGGGGCTCAGCAATTGTGTACCTCAAATCCAAGTCTGATAAAAGGGAGGAACAACACAAGGACTATTTCTGTAGATTATGACTCTTCATGGAGTATTAAGTATACTGGGGGACTCAGCAACTGTGTACCTCAAATCAAAGTGTGATAAAAGGGAAGAACAATGTAAGGACCAAAAAGCAACCAAGTGGAAGTAAAGAAATCCATTGATATTTTCCTTCCCTTTACTCCTCCCAAAGTAAGCTGCTTCTTAATAGCAAACCTTTGCTACCAGAGGCATCAGGATATGTCTCACTCAGAAGCCTTGGCTGGCATTATGAACAAAATGTGAAATCGAGTTAAATAAGGCAAATTATGAAATAATACTTTTGAAAATAAGTTGAAAACGAATGCCTGTGCATGCTTGATACCTCATGAGTGGACTTTAAATTGAGTTTTATTATTATTATTATTGTTTTTATTGTCTGGTTAAGAACATCATTAAATGATTTAAAAAGCTATGAGAAGATGTTGGAGAGATCATGGCAGTTGGGAGGCAGGACTAGATTGCAGCTATGGACAGAGTAGTGGGTGGTGGCTCACATTGTGAATTTCAGCTCCAGATTGACTGCAAGAACAAATCAGCAATCCCAAGAGGACCCAAATACCCTCTGAAGGAAGTGGACTGCTGCAGGACCCAGGAGACACCCCAGAACTGTGAGTGCCTCAACTGTGGAAGTGGGAAAGGGAGACCCTCCTCCCGGGACACACCCCCCACAGGAGAAGCTGAAGGTCTGTTTTTGGGAGAAGTTTCTGACTTTACTTGGAGTTCAGTCAGTTTGGAGAGCTGAGTGAAATACAGGGGAAGAGGAAGCAGCAGAAAGGCCCTGGGAGCTGGCTGGGTCCCCTAGCAGGCCATTCCTGCCTGGCACCAAAGGGATCGCGCAGAAAAAGAGCAGGGGGTAAAACTACACAGGCAGAAGCAAATCTGTAGCTGAACTTTGTAACAATTTGAACTGGGTGAGAAGTCTCCTGTCCGGAACTCGGGGGAGGATGCAAATCTGGTGTGTAGGCTTCACAAGTGGAGGAAGAACCAAACCCTTTTCTTTCAAAGCTAGGAGGCAGATAGCCTGGGCCAGGTTTTCAAACCCCTATCACTCTCCACCTGGAAATGGTCTGGGGGCTGTTGGGGTTGGCACAGTGGAAGTGAGACTGGCCCTTCAGTTTGCATGGGAGCTGGGTGAGGCCTGTGACTGCCTGCTTTCCCCCACTTTTCTGATGACCTGCATGACTCAGCAGAGGCAGCCATAATCCTTTTAGGTACGCAACTCCAGTGACATGGGAATCCCACCTCCATCCCCCACAGCAGCCACAGCAAGACCCACCCAAGGAGAGTCTGAGCTCAGACACACCTAGCCCCACCTCCCACCTGACAGTCCTTCCCTACCCACACTGGTAGCGGAAGACAAAGGGCATAAAAACTGGGAGTTCTAGGATCCCACCCACCGCTGGTTCCTCCCCATAATACCACAACTGATGCTTTCTGGAAAGTGCCCTTCCTGACAGGAGGTCAAACAGCACAAAAAAAGAACATTAAACCACCAAAGCTAAGAACCTTCACGGAGTACATTGTACTTCCCCACCACCTCCACCAGAACGAACATTGGTATACAAGGCTGAGAGAACCATAGATGGTTCACATCACAAGACTCTGTGCAGACTACCCCAAGTACCAGCACGGAGCCAGGTAGACTGGCTGGGTGGCTAGACCCAGAAGAGAGACAATAATCGCTGCAGTTTGGCTCACAGGAGGCCACATTCATAGGAAAATGGACAGAGTATTACATCAAGGGAACACCCTATGGGACAAAAGAATTTGAACAACAGCTTTCAACCCTAGACCTTCTCTCTGACAGAGACTATCCAAATGAGAAGGAACCAGAAAACAAACCCTGGAAATATGACAAAACAAGGCTCTTCAACACCCCCCAAAAATCACACTAGTTCACCAGCAATGGATCCTAACCAAGAATAAATCCCTGATTTACCTGAAAAATAATTCAGGAGGTTAGTTATTAAGCTAATCAGGGAGGGACCAGAGAAAGGTGAAGCCCAATGCAAGGAAATCCAAAATATGATACAAGAAGTGAAGGGAGAAATATTCAAGGAAACAGATAGCTTAAAAAACAATAAAAAATTCAGGAAACTTTGGACACACTTTTAGAAATGCAAAATGCACTGGAAAGTCTCAGCAATAGAACTGAACAAGTAGAAGAAAGAAATTCAGAGCTCAGAGACAAGGTCTTTGAAATAGCCCAATCCAACAAAGGGAAAGAAAAAAGAATAAGAAATATGAACAGCCAGGCATGGTAGCTTATGCCTGTAATCCCAGCACTTCCAGGGGCTGAGGCGGGTGGATCACGAGGTCAGGAGGTCGAGACCATCCTGGCTAACATGGTGAAACCCCGTCTCTACTAAAAATGCAAAAAATTAGCCAGGCGTGGCGGTGGGCGCCTGTAGTCCCAACTACTTGGGAGGCTGAGGCAGGAGAATGGCATGAACCCGGGAGGTGGAGTTTGCAGTGAGCCGAGAACGCACCACTGCACTCCAGCCTGGGCGACTGAGCGACACTCCATCTCAAGAAAAAAAAAAAAAAGAAAGAAAGAAATATGAACAAAGCCTCAAAGAAGTCTGGGATTATGTTAAATGACCAAACCTAAGAATAATTGGTTTTACTGAGGAAGAAGAGAATTCTAAAAGCTTGGAAAATGTATTTGATGGAACAATCAAGGAAAACTTCCCCAGCTTTGCTACAGACCTAGACATCCAAATATAAGAAGTACAAAAAACACCTGGGAAATTCATCTCAAAAAGATCTTTGCATAGGCACATTATCATCGGGTTATCCAAAGTTAAGACGAAGTAAAGAATCTTAAGAGCTGTGAGGCAGACACACCAGGTAACCTATAAAGGAAAACCTATCAGATTAACAGCAGATTTCTCAGCAGAAACCCTACCAACTAGAAGGGATTGGGGCTCTATCTTCAGTCTCCTCAAGCAAAACAATTATCAGCCAAGAATTTTGTATCCAGCAAAACTAAGCATCATATATATATGAAGGAAAGATACAGTCTTTTTCAGAAAAACAAATGCTGAGAGAATTCACCGTTACCAAACCACCACTACAAGGACTGCTAAAAGGAGCTCTAAATCTTGAAACAAATCCTGGAAACATATCAAAACAGAACCTCTTTAAAGCATAAATCACACAGGACCTATAAAACAAAAATACAAGTTAAAAAGCATAAACAAAAAACAAAAGAAACAAAATATACAGACAACAAAGAGCACAACGAAGGCAACGGTACCTGACATTTCAATACTAACATTGAATGTAAATGGCCTAAATTGGCCACTTAAAAGATATGGAACCGCAGAATAGGTGCAAACTTGCCAATCAACTATCTGCTGCCTTCAGGAGACTCACCTAACACATAAAGACTCACATAAAATAAAGGGCTGGAAAAAGACATTTCATGCAAAGGGACACCAAAAGCCAGCAGGGATAGCTATTCTTATATTAAACAAAACAAACTTTAAAGCAACAGCAGTTAAAAGAGACAGAGGGGCATTAAATAATGATAAAAGGCTCTGTCCAATAGGAAAATATCACAATCCTAAACACACATGTGCCTAACACTTGAGCTTTCAAATGTATAAAACAATTACTAATAGACTTAAGAAATGAGATAGATGGCAACTGAGTAATAGTGGGGGACTTTAGTACTCCACTGACAGCACTAGACAGGTCATCTAGACAGAAAGTCAACAAAGAAACAATGGATTTAAACTATATCTTGGAACAAATGGACTTAATAGATACATACAGAACATTTCATCCAACAACCGCAGAATACACATTCTATTCAACAGCACATGCAACTTTTTTTCCAACATAGAACACATGATAGGCCATAAAATGAGCCTCAATAAATTTAAGAATATTGAAATTATATCAAGCATTATCTCTGACCACAGTGGAATAAAACTGGAAATCAACTCCAAAAGGAACCATCAAAACCATACCAAGTACATGGAAATTAAATAACCTGCTCCTGAATGTGCATTGGGTCCAAAACGAAATCAAGATGGAAACTGAAAAATTCTTTGAACTGGAAGACAATAATGAAACAACATATCAAAACTTCTGGGATAGAGTAAAGGCTGTGCTAAGGGGAAAGTTCATAGCCCTAAATGCCTACATCAAAAAGACTGAAAGAGCAGAAACTGACACTCTAAGGTCACACCTCAAGGAACTAGAGAAACAAGAACAAATGAAACCCAAACCCAGAAGAAGAAGGGAAATAACCAAAATCAGAGAAGAGCCAAATGAAATTGAAGCAAGCAAACAAACAAAAGAATACAAAATATAAATGAAACAAAAAGCTGGTCCTTTGAAAAGATTAATAAAATTGATAGATCATTGGCAAAATTAACCAAGAAAAGAAGAAAGTCCAAATAACCTCACTAAGAAATTAAACAGGATATATTACAACTGATATCACTGAAATACAAAAGATCATTCAAAGCTACTATGAACACCTTTATGCACAAAAACTAGAAAACCTAGACAAAAAGGATAAATTCCTGGAAAAATACAACCTTCCTAGTTTAAATGAGGAAGAATTAAGATACCCTGAACAGACAAGCAGTGATATTGAAATGGTAATTTAAAAATTACCAACAACAGAAAAGTCCAGGACCAGACGATTCATGGAACAATTATAGCAGACATTCAAAGAAGAATTTGTAATAATCCTTTTGACACTATCTCACAAGACAGAGAAAGAAGGAACTCTCCATAAAAATAATAAGGGTGAAGCCAGCATCACCCTTATACCAAAACCAGGAAAGGGCATAAACAAAAAAGAAAACTGCAGACCAATATTCTTGATGAACATAGATGCTAAAATCCTTATCAAAATACTTGCTAACCAAATCCAACAATATATCAAAAAGACATTCCACCATGATCAAGTGGGTTTCATACCAGGGATGCAGGGATGGTTTAACATACACAAGCAGATAAATATGATACACCACATAAACAGAATTAAAAACAAAAATTACATGATCATTTCAATAGTGGCAGAAAAAGCATTCAACAAAATCCAGCATTCCTGTATGATTAAAACTCTCAGCAAAATCTGCATACAAAGAACATAACTTAATGTAATAAAAGTCAAGTATGATAAACCCACAGCCAACGTAATACTGAATGGGGAAAAGTTGAAAGCATTCCCTCTGAGAACTGGAACAAGACAAGGATGCCCTCTCTCACCACTCCTCTTCAACATAGTAGTGGAAGTCCTAGCCAGAGCAATCAGACAAGAGAAAGAAATAAAGGGCATCCAAATCAGTAAAGAGGAAGTCACACTGTCACTGTCTGCTGACAAAATGATCGCTCACCTTGAAAACCCTACGGACTCCTACAGAAAGCTCCTAGAACTGATAAAAGAATTCAGCAAAGTTTCAGCATGCAAGATTAATGCACATGAATCAGTAGCTCTTCTATATACCAACAGTGACCACGCGGAGAATCAAATCAAGAACTCAACCCCTTTTACAATAGCTGCAAAAAACAACAACAACGACAAAAAAAACAAAACAACAACAACAACAACAAACACACAACCAAGGAAATAATAGATGACCCAAAAGACATAAATATCTCATGCTCATGGATGAGTAGAATCAATATTGTGAAAATGACTATACTGCCAAAGCAATCTGCAAATTCAATGCAATCCCCATCAAAATACCACCATCATTCTTCAGAGAATTAAACAAAAAAAGTCTAAAATTCATATGGAACCATAAAAGAGCCCACATAGCCAAAGCAAGATTAAGCAAAAAGAACAAATCTGGAGGCATCACACTACCTGACTTCAAACTATACTATAAGGCCATAGTCACTAAAGAAAGCATAATACTGGTATAAAAATAGGCACATAGATCAATGGAACAGCATAGAGAACCCAGAAATGAACCCAAATACTTATAGCCAACTGATCTTTGACAAAGCAAACAAAAATATAAAGTGGGGAAAGGACACCCTTTTCAACAAATGCTGCTGGGATAATTGGCTAGCCATATGTAGGAGAATGAAACTGGATCCTCATCTCTCACCTTGTACAAAAATCAACTCAAGATGGATTAAGGACTTAAACCTAAGACCTGAAACTACTAAAATTCTACAAGATAGCATTGGAAAAACCCTTCTAGATATTGGCTTAGGCAAAGATTTCATGACCAAGAACCCAAAACAAAATGCAATAAAAACAAAGATAAATAGCTGGGACCTAGTTAAACTAATGAGCTTTTGCACAGCAAAAGGAAGAGTCATCAGAGTAAACAGACAACCCACAGAATGGGGGAAAATCGTCACAATCTATACATCTGACAAAGGACTAATATCCAGAATATACAGCAAACTCAAACAGATCAGTAAGAATAAAAACAAATAATCCCATGAAAAGTGGGCTAAGGCATGAATAGACAATTCTGAAAAGAAGATATGCAAATGGCCAATAAACATATGAAAAAATGCTCAACAACACTAATGGTCAGGGGAATGCAAATCAAAACCAAAAGGTGATACCACCTCCCTCCTGCAAGAATGGCCATAATCAAAAAATCAAAAAAACAGTAGATGCTGGCATGGATGGCAGTGAACAGGGAACACTTCTATACTAGGGAATGTAAACTAGTGCAGCTGCTATGGAAAACAGTGTGGAGATTCCTTAAAGAACTAAAAGTAGAACTACCATTTGACCCAGAGGAAAAGAAATCATTATTCAAAAAAGATACTTGCATACTCATGTTTATAGAAGCACAATTCACAATTGCAAAATCATAGAACCAACTCAAATGCCCATCAATCAATGAGTGGATAAGGAAACTGTGATATATGTATATGGGCATATATATATGTATATACACATATGATGCATATCTAT
>NW_012114899.1:2827351-2840033 GCF_000951035.1 Colobus angolensis palliatus | reverse complement strand
ATATATATATGATGGAATACTATGCAGCCATACAAAGGAATGAATTAACAGCATTTGCAGGGAACTGGATGAGATTGGAGACTATTATTCTAAGTGAAGTAACTCAAGAATGGAAAACCAAATATCGTATGTTCTCGCTGATATGTGGGGGCTAAGCTATGAGGACACAAAGACATACAAATGATGCACTGGGCTTTGGGAATTTCGGGGGAAGAGTGGGAGGGGGGCAAGAGATAAAAGACTACAAATATGGCGCAGTGTATACTGCTCATGTGATGGGTACACCAAAATCTCACAAAGCACCACTGAAGAACTTGCTCATGTAACCAAATGCTACCTGTACCCCAACAACTTATGAAAAAATAATTTTAAAAAAGCTATAAGAGGATAGTTGGGCTCTCCCTTTGTGGCTTATTACTGCTTTCATGTTTAATTCCACTTGTAAATCTTCTTCTATTCTAATTAGAAAAAAATGTAGAAGACTTCAAATAAATCAGTGAATTGAAATATTGAGTCAAATATAATACAGTAGAAACACATTAGATATGCCAAATGTTAACTCACAAATTAAAATATTAACTTTGTGCAACAAACTATACATTCTGAGGAAACAGACCACGTCCATTTTGTTTATTACTGGATCCCCAGCCTCTATCACAATGTCTGGTATACAATCTGTATGTACATCTTAACTAGCAATAATGCATAATACATACACTATAATAGCTTAGTACAGATGTTAACCTTATCTCCTAATGCCAATGTTATACATTCCCTTTTATGCTTTTTTAACCTTAAATTTAAGAATTGAAATAAAATACTGATGCAATAGGATACAATGTGGTAACAAGAAATCCATTTGGCATATATAAGTAAGGGCATGGGAATAACAGGTGAAAGGGCCTGTTGTATAATGATATGAAAGTACCATAAGAACACCATTATGAATGAGAATTTAAATCAACAATGTATAAGGAACCACTTGTTTTACTCTGGGATATTTACAAAGTAACAAATATAAAAACCTTACATGGTTATGTACATCAGGGCTACCTATAGCTAAGTTTCAGAAGGATGCTACCCTATGAAGGGGAGTCTGGGGGGCAGATGTCTAAAGGTGAGTGTTCAAAAGAACAAAGATGACTTGTGTATGATCAATAAATCATTCATAGAAAATAATAAAAAGATTATTCATAGGAAAATAAAAGTGTGTTTTTAAAAAACACAGGGTAGATAATGATCTCCTGAGACATTTTATAGGATAAATTATATTAGAAGATAATTAGATAATTTGCTAGTTATCTAAATAGGAGATGGAAAAGACAATGAATTTTCATGATTAAAACAAACAAACAAACGAGCACCATCTAGACAAACTTTCCTTGCCTTGCAAGGGTAAGAAGGCAAATCTAAATCAGATTATTTACATGAAATATTGCTTATAAGTGGATTCTTTTCTTTTTCCTAAGACTAGCCAAGGGATAAAGAGATGGCTGGAAACTTTTGTTAATTTTGAAACCAAAGAGCAATGTAGAGAGAAAAATTACTTTGGAAAAAATTCTCAGTGTCACAAAAGGCAAACTGCCTATCTGGAAAAAGAGTAGAGCAATTACATTGATAGTTAATTCAAATTATAATTATAAAATAACTATAATTCTCTTTCTGCTAAAGCAATGAATGAATTGAATTCCAACTATACATTCATGCAAAACTAAGGCCATGTATATACTTTGCTATGTACCATTTTCATGATCGACTAAGCCTGTATTGTTAGTTACAAAGTGAGTTTTATTATATGTACAGTAAATCATATGTGTATAGTGGGTTATTCCCTGTGCTTACTTTAAATATTGAAATATAAGCATGTGTAAAGTATAAATATGATTATTATACTTTATTATATTAATTCTTCTTATAGACCAACATGGGCAACTATGTTTTTACAGACATCATAGAAATTTCTTAAATCTCCTACCTATCCCTGAGAATGGTCCAGAGCTCTCCACCTAGACAAGCTTCCATCAGCATATACAAATATTTGCTGTCCTTAAATGTTCTGTACAGTCTGTAAATTGCAAACAAGAAAACAAAGATTATAAACATTATCGTCTTTTACAAGTATGCAATTTTGGGGGACCCAGATTATAGTTTTGATTTGCCAAGCTCAAAATTTTATCAGAATGAGAGAGATCTAAGCCCACACATGTGGAAAAGAAATCAATGGCTCATGAATAGGATTTTAATAGAAGAAACTAGGGCGCCACTCTCTCCCTTGAAATGGATTAATCATAATGATTATGGACAGAGAGGGTTTCTTGGGGTTCTTTCCATTCCAATTTGGGTGATGTTTTGAGCATGGGGGCAACGTTTAGTGGTCATCAACATGCAATGAAAATGGGAATAAAGTGGATTAAACTTTTCAGACATGTATAAATTTCATGTGCTATTCGCTCAAATTTATGTTACATCCTGTTTTCACTAAGTGCCACTGGAAAATTTACTACATAAAGCTGCTTCTGCATATAAAAATCTCCCCATTATCCCTTTATTAGTACTGAGGTGGAATGGTCAGCTGTCATTTCATTTTTGTAGATCTTCAAAACATATTCAGATAATTAAAGGTTAAATAGTTTGATTTTGAATATTTTGTCTTTTAAGCATCAGAGGTCTATGTAGAGGTTGGGGGTTTAAAAAAAGATAAAAACGGAATGTTAGAAACTCTGGTACGTCCTTTGGGAAAACACATTGTTTTCAGACACTGATTCTCTTTAAAAGAAAGAGTAGAATCAGAACTCTATTTTTAGAAATCAAACAAAACTTTCTTAAGATAAGATTAAAAATAAGTTTCTTTGTGCATACGAAATGTGTTAACAGTGCGCACAAGTGGCAGAGGGTTTTGTGGTGGATTTGTCACTTGGAGTTGGGTACGTCTGTCCCTGGCACGGGGCCTTTACCTCACAATGAAATCAGAATGAGCCCCCTGCATGATCTGCTTCTCCGAGCGGATGTGCTCCTGCTGTCTTGTGTCCACAATGTGACGTTTCTTGAGAATCTTCATTGCAAATGTTTTGGATTCTTCACTTTTCAACTGGACCTTAAAGAAAGAGAGAAGGGAGTAAGAAAAAGCCCATAGACTTATAAAAGGGCATTATTATCCTTAAATTAACAGGTACATGGAGCACTTAAATGAACCTTAGCCACCACGCAAGTCACACACACAGTACAACCTTGCTAGAGCTGGGTTTAACATCCAGGGCTCACAGCTATCATCCAATCTCATGCTCTGAATTGGCTGAAATTTAACTAACTTGATTCCAACTTAATTGTGTTCACATGTGGATTAGAAGAGGGAAAATGTACTTAGTTCTAGTTTTATTATTTCATTTCATAGAGTGTGTTTGAATACATTTTATGATTTTTCTTCTTCAATCAAAATAGTAGAAAAAAATAACTTCTTTTCCAATTTTATTTAAGCAAAGATGGCCCAAAACAGGCTCATATGGGCCTTTATATTCTTCCCCCTTAGTTCTAGTCCACAGATATTTCTAGAGTTTTTAACTTGAGTGGTGGACCCTAGTCTCTCCTGAGACTACAGACTGTTATTTCTTCAGTACTGACTGTATTCATTTCTTCTTTTTAACCTTGCAGAATTTTCCCTCCCTGCAGTTTAAAGAGAAAAAAAAATTGTAACAAGATATTTTTCAGGAGATTTTGAAAACCGTTTGTTTTTCTTCTCAAACAAGCATGATGGCTTTCGTTCCTTTGACCTCAAACTTTACTCTCTAGTAACTGGGAAGACCTGGAGCCTCAATATCTTTCCATGTGCCATGCCTCTCTTGAAGCCCACATGGCTCCCAGTAGCTCCAGAGGAGGCATGCATCTTCCAAATGCCTTACTCAGACAGGGTGCTGTTTAAGGTTTTACAAGAAATTTCAAGAAGGTGACTTGTAGCAAAAACAAAAGAGATAACAGAGCTAATTATTTAAAAGCAATATAAGGACATTATCATCTAGTGCTCTCAAGCAGCAGAATCCTCAAGATGATACCAAACAGCCCATATTATTTGGGAGTAATGAAACCTTGGGGGAAATAACACGTCATACTGTTTCTGCTTTTCAGCTGAAGTATGGCTGTCCCCTCTTTAGTTGTTAATTATTTACTGCTTCATCAGCAGGGATAGCGAAGTTCTTAAGTGTCTTGTTCCTGCACACAGGTACAGATTGAGTTCGATCTTAGAGGATATTAATGCGGCAAGTTCCGTAGGAGGGAGCATGAAGATACTGCAAATAAATGGGCCTCGCTTAGCTGCCAGCATTCATGAATCAGTATGACAGCTAAAGGGAAAAATGGGTATTTGAAAATGCCTTTAACAGCCAAAGGCCCTCTACTCTATCTGTGAAACTCAAAGATGACAGATTAGTATGATACAAATAAATTCAGTTGTAACTCATAATAAAACACAAAATGTGAAAACTCACTTCTAAAAGAAATCTGGACAGTTAGGGAAGATGGCATGAAAAAATGAGCTCTCTTACAGTACTACAATTCAGAGAAGAAGGAGTAAAGTCATATTCCCTCTTCAGAGTCATATCCAGTTAAACTAGTGAGTATTGTTGTGTAGTTCAAAAATGCCTACTATAAAAACTATTCTCTTCAGTGATGATAATGCAGATTTTTTTTTTCTCCGTGAACACAGGGTAGGAGGAAAGAATTCAGTCTTTATAGTCACAGGTCTGGACTTGAATTCTGACTCCGCTTAGTCTGTCTCAGTTTAAGCAACTAGTCTCTCTCGGGCTAGTTGCTTAACTGCTCTGAGCCCTAGTTCTGGCTGAGGATAATACCAGATACCACAGTTATTATGATCCTAAATGAGAACACGCCACCAAATGGGCATTCATTGATGAACTCTCTGCTTATAACCAGCAATCTCTACTGAATAGGACAAATCAAATGTTGCTATTTCAGAGGAACTAACTGATTCCCAAAAACGATTCCTATCTTTCCCAAGGTGACAGAGCTATCAAGTGGCAGAACTGGGTTCATGTTCAGGTCTTTTTTGGCCCAAGCTATTTCCACTATATGCTGCTTCCCTTCAGCTGAATACAAACCAATTAAACGCACAGTGATTGATACTTTGCAAATCAAAGTTTAATGGAATCGACTAACTCATGGACTGTGAGATAAACTGAACAATATTTCTATTACCTTTAAGCTTAACTTATGCTAGGCATGTGATTTGGGAGAACAACCAAAGCCTCACTGACATTTTCCTAGGCACTTCCAGGGACCTCCATGTATTAGGGGTTTGGGGTACCTGATTGCTTGAATACTGCAAGGAGAAGCCAAGTGGGGTAGGAAGAGGGTGATGAGAGCTGGTGGGTGGCATATGTCATAAGAGATAGGTGAAGGCTACAGAAATTCTTGGGAATCAGGCTTACTACTTGCCAATTTAAAAACATTAATTACAGAAAGTTTATAGAACTATATTGCTAACCTACTGAGGCTTTCTGCTTTGCCTTTACTTTGTGTAGAAGCAGTCCTTGGGTCTAGAATCATCTTCCTTCTTTGCACTCTGTACAAGATCTCATGAGTTCCTTAGGGCAGGGCCCTTAGAATCTCCACTTCCAATTTAAACCAGGATGCTGCAAGACTCACAGAACTCAGGATCCTAACCAGAAAGTCAGGGTACCTGAGGACCACTCGTGTGAACTAGCTCAACAGAGACAGTTGAGAATGTTGAAGTTAATTATTTGCATAAAGTCCAAGTAACATATTCATCAGAAATCTTCTGATAAACCAACAACTTTCCAAAGATCATTCAAGAATGCTCAATTCAACATTGTTTCTAATGGAAAATTTTAGAAACAATCTAAATTTCTATCAAGAGGAGGAGCTTGCAAAAATAAATTATGGTATATCCATGCAATGCAACTATAAAAATGATTACTTAGAATTATATTTAACACTATGGAAAAATAACCAAAACAAATAACCAAAACATGAATAAAAGATACTGATTACAAGACAGCATACATTTTATGATCTCACAGTGTGTTTGTATATTAGTGTGTATGTATACATATATATATACACACACACATCTATATGTGAAATAAATTTATGACGAGACAATCAGAAATGTGTTCATCAATACGTTAACAATGATTTTTCCTTAGGGAAATTTTTAGTTGATTTTTACTTCTTTTTACTTTTTGAATTGCTTAACTTTTGAACAATCATCATATCTTGCTTTTATGAGTAAAAGTAAAACTCTCATCATGAAAAAACTTGCAAGTCTCTTTTAAATTGTAATAGCTATTTATTATTATTGTCTGAATCTTTCTAATTGATTCTGATTCAACTAGAATTCCATGAATGCAAAGATATGAAGAAATTGTACAGAGCATAACAACCTATTGAGGTCTGGGGCTGAACCACACTATTACCTTTTTACAGGGCTGGCTACAAACATTTTTTTCAATATAAACTCTGAGTAAGTTATAGCAATTTGTATTTGTTGAGGCTAAGATATTATGTTTTATTATAAAAATATTTTAACAAACCTAATCCATGATGAATTGTAAGGTGACATTTAGTTTTCTTTTTATTTTTCCTGTTGTTCAAATTAATTATACCAAGTCCACTTATGTGCATTTAAGATAATAATAATGGTGATGATGATGATGATGATGATGATGATGATGATAATGATGATTTTTTAGCAAGTTGCTTAGAGCTATGAAATTACTTTTGAGTATGGAAAGAGATCAGCCAGGAAAAGAGGAGAACAGGAGTGCATATTTTTCTTCTGCCTCTTGCCAAGGACTAGCTTAGTTAGTTATGCATGTTCCTCAGGTTTGTCTTCCTTTGAAGACTGTCCTAATCTCCTAGGTGTACAGGCTAATGCCCTGGTTGAGAGTGTGACTAGTGTGATATTTGACTAATTTTTTTCAATCTCAACCTTTTTTTTTTTCCTTGTTCTCTTGGACAAATTACTCAAACTCTCTCCGCTTTCACTTCCTCATCTGTAATATGGGGATATCCTGATAGATTACCTATGAAAACCAAATAAAAGTGTTATGTATCAAACAAAGTGTTTTCTTTGTTCTGACTGCAACCCACCTCAGTGCTAACAAGTAGATGAGTAAGGATTTGAGAAGCTACTTCTACAATATTGTGGATGCTATAAAAAGAAACAAGATCATGTGCTTTGCAGGGACATGGATGGAGCTGGAGGCCTTTATCCTCGGCAAACTAACACAAGAACAGAAAACCAAACACTGCATGTTCTCACTGATAAATGGGAGCTGACTAATGAGAACACATGGACACAGGGAGAGAAACAACACACATGGGGCCTGTCGGGGGAGGGCTGGTGGGTGTTGGCAGAGAGCATCAGGAGAAATAGCTAATCCATGCTGGCTTAATATCAAATGATGGGCTGATAAGTGCAGCAAACCATCATGGTACATGTTTACCTAGGTAACAAACATGCACATCCTGCACATGTACTCCAGAACTTAAAAAAAGGTCTAAAATAATAATAACAAAGCATTAATATTGGTTCATTAATTGCATTAAATGTACCATACTAATGTAAGTTGTCAATAATAGGGGTAATTAGGTTCAGTGTATATAGGAATTTTCTGTACTATCTTCACATTTTTCTGTAATTATATAGCTGTTCTCAAAAAACAAAGATTATAGATGCTTATACCACACTGGTTTTACTCTCAAAATTCCTACAAAGGGAAAATGAACAAGAAAATCTGAATAATCAAGATCTTCATTTTATTTTATATAAGAAATGCTATGTGCTATATTAGAAATTAGAATTGGTAAATGTTTCATTTACAATAAACTGTTACTTCAATATGAAGTATTATATTGACATTTGAATGAATGTATACTTGGGCCATGTAGACCTTAAGGTAGAAATTTTTGACAAGGATTTTGACAAGTTCTTAACTATCTGGCTATAGCTGATGTCTGCATAATACTGGCCTGAAAATGAGAGGTGATGTCATCAGCATTTAAAGAGCTTTGAAGATGCATTTGCTGGTTGTATTTAAATAGAGTACATCCTTCCTTTCTATGTAGGGTAGCTGGTTGCCTTAAAAAGGCTTGTTTCCTACTGGACCCAACTTTTTGCCCTTATTAGGAAGGAAGATTATGATCAAGGCAACGTTAAAACTGGCTCAGTACCACTGGCTGCGAGTTGGTCCTTAGAATTTGTATCTATTCATTCATTTAACCTTGTTATTAAGAGCTCATAGCTTATTTCGCACTGTCAATATCTTAATTATTTTGGAAGAAAATTACTTCTTGAACTACACTATAATTGAAATGATTTCTTAAATTCAAAGCTTAAATTGTCAATGTCACATGACTCATTATTATGCAAAAGTCCCATATGAAGTGGTTCAAATTATATTTCCATGCACTGCAGGAGAAGGGTACTCCCTTCATGCTCTGCCTTAGGTAAACTGATGCTACAGAAAAAAGGTGATGAAGGGAGTTTAGGAAAACATAAACCTGGGACCTAATTCTGGATCTCTGACAAATAAGTCATATAATCTCACTGGGCCTCAAACCGCTTTTCAGAAAATAAAGGGTGAAACCACATTATCTTTAAAAACTCACTCCAGCTAGAGAATTCTATACATCTGCAATTTGATGCAATATGCATTTTGAAAGCACATTAATTATATTTAACCTTACAGAAACAGCCCAACAAACACAATATATAGATGGGAAGAAGGAAAAGGGGAAATACTCCAAGTAACACATAGGTCGCTTAAGGAAATATGATGGTCCTCTCTGAAAGTATGACCTTGACTTCACATTTATGTTCATATTCTATTGGGTGGCGGGGGTTTTATTTTCTCTGTCCTCTCAACCTCAACATATGAAGGGATTGGTTTCTGTTATATTCTCTGTGTTACTAACTTTCAAATAACACACACTGGAAAAAAGTAGCAGTAGCTTTCTCGGGAAGAGCATTAAAATGGGCTTCAACGCATAAGGGAATCCAGACAGAGTCACCATAATTGTAATGGCTCCAAAATAGGAATGGCAAATATTTTCTCTAAATAAAATAGCACAAAATTTTAATCAGGAAATCTATTATTTGGTGAAGCATAAAGCCATTTTTTAGTTTCAGCTCTCTCTAACCTGGGAGAAAAAGGCTCTGTAAGTAATCCAGAAATAATTTGGCAAGGTCTGTGATTTTATGTTTAAGTAACCCACATTTAATATAAATTGAGATGACTTAAGGAATTTACGACAAGTGCTGTAGTGAAACGTTCTACAAAGGAGGAAAAGAAGAAAAAAAAAAAAAAGCGGAGGGTGGGGGTGGCAAGAAGAGAGAAAGCCCTACATTGAGAAACTATGAGTATCTTATCCTATTAGATTAACCATGCCAAAGGGCAGGTTCACTAAAACCAGCCAAAGACATATAATAAAACATCAACAATAAGAACATCAGTAAACAAACCACTAGACTCTCTATAAATGCATAAGCACTATGTTCCACCTCCATCATTTTCCAATATTCTCCTATTGCCAGACAGCTCTTCACAGCCCTGTAAGACACTGGCCTTAGCTTCTATGTTCAGAAAACAATGTAAATATCCTGTTCTGCAGCAGTGGAGTATAATAACAAAGCTGAAGTGGGGTGTGCAGAAGCCATAAAACTGCCATAAAATTCAGGAGGAAAAAAGGCATGAAGTTACTATACATTAAATAACTGGGTATTTAGATTATTGAACTAGATCATACATGTAAAAAATAAAAACATTTAGTGTAACACAAAATTTTAGCATCTGAATATCTGTACCAGAAAAGGTAAATCTCAGGAGATAGAAAGTAGATGAGAGGCCAGGTGTGGTGGTTTATGCCTGTAACGCCTGCACTTTGGGAGACTGAAGCAAGCAGATCACTTGAGCTCACAAGTTTGAGACCAGCCATGGGCAATATGGCAATGTCTCTACAAAAAACACAAAAATTAGCCGGGCATGGTGGTGCACACCTGTAGTCCCAGCTACTTGGGAGGCTGAGGTGGGAGACTGCGTGACCTCCAAGCTCAAGCTGTAGTGAGCCAAGATCATGCCACTGCACTCCAGCCTGGGTGACAGAGCAAGACCCTGTCTCCACATGCACACACACACAAAACCTGGAGATTGGAATGGAGAGTATTTCTAAATGGGCACAAGAGTTCTTACTGCAGTGGTAGGAATGTTCTAAAACTGGGATATATCGTGGTCATACAATTCTAAAAATCACTGAATTATACACTTAAAATGGGAAAGCTTTATGGTATATAAATTATACCTTAATGAAGTTGTTAAAGAATTTTTTAAAAGAGAGAGAACTCATAATTTCTTGAATCTACAACTTCTAGTTCTGTATTGATTTGTCAGGTAGCTATATGTTTCATTTACATTTTAAGGAATTTAATGTCAAAAATGTATTTCTCTATGCTTACTTTTTCACTTAAAATAAAAATTTCTCAGTTAGCCAAAAACTAGATTTTTAAGCTCTAATTTCTGTTAAATATTGACACATTTCAAAAAGTCATTTTTAATGACTTTACTACTTGTTTATTGAAATATCTAAATATAAAAGTATTATTTAAAAAAATTAGGATCATGAATACATCTAAACAAAATGTACATAATTAACACAAAGTTCTTTAAAAGCTATCTTGTCAAAATAATAGTACAGTCGGCTTTCTGCATCTGTGGGTTCTACATTCACATTCAAATAACCAAGGATTGAAAATACTCAGAAAAAAAAAATGGATGGTTGTGCTTGAGGTGAACATATATAGACGTTTTTCTTGTCACTATTCCCTAAACAGTACAGTATAACAGCTACTTACATAACATGTGCATCGTATTAGGTATTGTAAATAAACTAGAGATGATTTAAAATATAGGAGAGAATGTGTGTATATGCGAATACTATGCCATTTTGTATTAGGGACTTGAGCATCTATAAATTTTGGTATCTGCAGCTGGAAGAGGTGTTGGTGAGGACAGGTCCTAGAACCAATCTCCCATGGATACTGGGGATCGGGAGGTTAAAATATTGCAATAATAAACCAACTGTGGTTGTATGCAAGTCCGTATGACATCCTAAAGCTTCATTTTCCTTACTTAAGGGAATAAAACCAGGCCAGGCGCAGTGGCTCATGCTTGTAATCCCAGCACTTTGGGAGGCCGAGGCTGGCAGATCATTTGAGGTCAGGAGATCAAGACCAGCCAGCCTGGCCAACATGGTGAAACTTCATCTCTACCAAAAATATAAAAATTAGCCGGGTGTGGCGGTGGGTGCCTGTAATCCCAGCTACTCAGGAGACTGAGGCAGGAGAATTGCTTGAACTCGGGAGGCGGAGGTTGCAGTGAGTCAAGATCGTGCCACTGCACTCCAGCCTGGGCAACAGAGCAAGATTCCATTTCAAAACAAAACAAAATAAATAAATAAATAAATAAATAAATCAGCTCCATATTATAGAAACATATATTGTAAGATCAAATCAGATAGTGTATGTGAAAATTTCTTAGAAATAAAAAAGTGTTATGTAAGAATGATCATCACTACTATGATTTCCAAGATATAGTATCTTACTATTGCAACTCATAATTAAATCTGTTTTTAAGTTAGTAGTCCCAATCAACTGAATGAAAACAGGAGTAGGAAAAATCTACCTGTTTGAATTTAAGGAAATTTTACTTTCACGGTGAAAGAAAAAGCAGTTTTATTACTCTGACTCAAATAACTTTTTGGACATGGCCAGTGAAAGTGCCCACATGTTCAGGAGAAGTCAGCTTACGACATTCATAAAATGAGATGAAATACTTTAAGTGAACAGAAATCTTCTATCCTACAAATCAGTGTTGGATTATTTTTCCCAACATTTCTTAACAACAACAATAACAAAAAATACTAATTCTATTATTAACTTAAGCAGAGATCACAATCACATCTCTATTTCCCTCACTTTTCTCTACACAATAACATCATATGATTTATTTTTCCCCTTGACCAATGTCTGAAATTTAAGAATGAACCATAGCATTTGCCTTGTTTCATAGGATACGTAAGAGAGAAGAATAAAAGAAACTTGTCACAGCCTGAGCGACACGTTTGAATGACCCAGAGAATGTAAAGGATATATTATGAGTGTGACACAGATGTCACAATTGGAAAGCTTTTCAGCCATGAGGCATAGAGGCACAACACTGTTGTAGTGGTGACTCAGCTTCATGGTAAAGGCTTTATGCATCAAAGTTCCTATTCATAGATAGCCCCGCCACCCCCAACCTACACACACACACTCATACACACACAGAGTCAGGTATAACATTTTGAGAAGAAAAGAGGATAGAAAAGTAGCTTATTTTTCTATATGCCTTTTCATTTGAATCCATCTGCCATTTGCACAATGGACAGATAATCAAGAGAGGGTCTCTTTCTCGTCCTCGTTTTTCTTTCTTCATTTACCTCAACACCTCATCAAAAATATCAGTAATCTTATTTTCTCTGTAACTTGCTTTCAGACTTAAAATCAGTTCTACAGCTAGTGGCCAGAAATATCAGGAAATATCTATACTATTAAATTTAAATTTATTAAAAGACAAAGTTATTTTTGAAGAGGAGGTAAGTTTTTTTTTTTTTT
>NW_012114899.1:2815190-2827301 GCF_000951035.1 Colobus angolensis palliatus | reverse complement strand
TTTTTTTTTTTTTTCTATTTTTTAAAGACATTTAACTTTCAGTTTGGAGGAAAGTCAGAAAAAGAACCTAATACTTTTTTATTTTTAATTATACTGTGAACAAAGGCCTGGACAATTTCCTAGAAGTTGCTTGCAAATCAAAGAACATTTATAATTTCCCTTATTAAGGAATTAGCATTCATTCATTTTCATTCAAAAGGTTACCTACATTGAGTGTCTTATCATTCCTTAAACATAACATTTATTTCCTACCACTTTTATGCTAAATAAACTTTACTTCATTTTGCAGTGATTATTAAAAGTGGTACTTAGAGGATTTTATTACCTATAATATACTTTAAATTATTTTTTCAGCAACTAATCAAATATTTTTCATCCTCTACCCAATACTTTAGTTTCTATGCATAATCTCACTTGTATAAGGAAATACTATGTTTATCAGTTTTGAAAACTTGTTTACATATTTTAAATTGAGCACATGAATAGCTCACATAAATTCAATTTATTCTAATACTTAAAGTACACATATAACCACGTAGGTGAAGTCGAATATTTAAATTTCAATTCCTTTCATTTATTGACTCTGAATATCTAAAATGGGTTGAAATGAAACAGAGAGGATGACATACTGTGAAATTCAACTCTCTTTCTGACATGTGACCCAATTAATTCATGAAAGGTTTTGCATTGCGGTTATACTTTTAAAATATAGGGATGAATGACTTTATTATTTTTTAAAACTGTTAGATACTGGAAAACTGTAATAAAATGGCTTATAATCAGATCTTAATGTCTTATTACATGCTATCCTCAAACTTTGTCCCTCTGATGTTACAAAAAGGATAACTATACAGTTCATCCATGTAGCCAAAAACCACTTATACCCCCTAAAGCTATTACAACTTAAAATACTTTTTAAAATACTTAAAAAGTGCTGGGAGACAGGGCTAGGGGAATGGGAATGAGGGTGGAAAGGATGGGGTTGGAAGGATGTAGGGGAGAACCTGCTAACCTAGAATTCAATGAATCTTTCAATAGTAAGGCAAAATAAAGACCTTTTCAGATAAAAGTAAATTAAGGAAAAAAGAAAAAGAAAAAGATAACTTCTTCCCCCATATGATTCTTGTATTTCACATTTCTCTTATGTTTCAGGTTTTCACAAATATAAAAGGACATCAACTGTAGCTAAGTCAGTTCAATAAGAATCTACTGGATTTTGCCTATACCAGTTTACTTTAGGGAAAGCAGTCACATTAAAAATTTAAATTGCTTTGTTTGTGTAGATGTGGCATCCAAGGTCAAAGTGATGACCAGACAGTGGCTCTCCTTTGTTTAACTTATTTGTTTGAACTTCTTTTGGGTAGTGATGATCTCCCCACTCTCAGTGTGAATGTGAAAGGCACTGGGCTGGAGCTAGGGCCTAAGAACAAACTACCTGGCCCACAAAAGCTCCTGACCTCATGGCTCAATGTTCAAGCTAATATGTTGCATATGTCAATGACAATGGGGAATACTGAGAGACTAAGTACTAATTAGCAATAAATTAAATATATGCAATTGATGAGATATATTGAAACATACAGAATTACCTGTTTTATATTTTTTTCAGAAAGCAAGATAAATTACTTTATTTTATTTAAAAAGACATGACTATTTTCTACATAACTAAGACACACAAGGGGACTATTCTTCCCTCTCAGTGGAAGGAATCCCGCTTTGAAAGTGTTTACATGAAATTTTCAGGAATGCAGACTGCACTGTGGTACAAAATAACCTACTTTTGTCAGAAGAGAAATTATGATGTCTATTTCTAGGAGCAGCGCCACCTAAAAATAGCTTGTCTAGTCACCTTATAGTGCATTCTTTCATGTCATAGATAGAAGTTCGGAGCAGAGTCTGTGTTTATATGCTTTCATTACTCAATGTCCAAACAACTCTTTCTTTTGGCAAGTCTAATCTTTTTAAAGAATATAATACAATTATACTCTACTGATCAGCTGTCTAATATTTCTCTCTGCTCCCCCAACAGTAATTCACTCTAGTCTAGTCACTTGTTTTGGTGTCCTGTAACAACATGTGGCCTTTTATGTTGTAACCCTTGCCTGGAATGGCCTTTTCCCAGAATGGCCTTTCCCCATCTGTTCATTTAAATCTCAACCTATTCTCCACTGCCTGGCTTCAGTTCTGTATATCTTCCCAGGCCCTCTTCTACTCCACTAATTTCAAATGACCTCTCTCCTGATGAAATACTGAGAACTCTTCTGCATACTTTTTAATTTAACACAATAGCATAAGATTTTGTTTGCTACTTTTCAAATATCTTAATCTTATCTTCTTTCTTAGGAGGAGACAGAAATTCCTTGAGGGCAGGAATCATGTCTGATATTTTTATATCCCAGAAATAGTTTGGGTTTTTTAAAACAGATGATTTTTGCCTAATGTGATGTACCCATTAATTCTCTGGATTAAAAAAAATAATATTTATGTCAGAGAAAACAAAAAGGCAAGTATGACCTAAATGTTAACTTTTGGAAGAGCTGTTTCATCACCAATTATCTTAAGCTTTGGAAAGACATACCCAGTGGATTCTAGATTTATATTGATCATTCTAAAATCCTATGCAGGTTTAGAGGAGAAACTACTAAAATTTTATCTTGTGGTAGGATACTGACTTCAACTACTTGTAATAAAAAAATAGGCATTTCAATTGATTGCTAATACATAAAATTTCTATAATTTCACAAGATGTGTTAGAAAGTAACTTATATTTGTTTTCATTCATGTAATCTAAATTTTATTATAATTATCAATGTACAAAAGAAAATTTATTCTACCATAATGAGATGAAGTAATGCTTATCTTACTTTATTTGCATATGCCAAAGTAGAGATAAGCTTTACTGCTTGTAATTTCTGCATTGAAACTGTCATGTGGTTATTTTAGCAGTTGCAGTACATTGTTACTACACCTACTGATGCTCAATTTATTAGATTTATTAAATCAGATTTTCATTAGCTATCTGAAGAACTTATTTTCTGAGAAATGAATGCTACTTATTACAGTTAATAGTTTTTGTCCATTTTCACTTTTGAAGAATAAACATAAAATGAGAATTACATATTTAATAATAAACCATGTAGAGTACCACTAGAGAAGAGGCAATGTTAAAGTGAAGCAAACTTTCTGTTTCAACCAGTATTGAGTCCTTACTCACTTTAGTTACAGAGGACACAAGGCCTTAGGGCAGCAGGGTTTCCCCCCGGTGTCCAATGCAGCATAAATCACTGTGGGTACACATGGCAATGCTGCCCAAAGATCTCCATAGCTATTCTGTTTCATTGCTGTGTGGCTTGGCTGTAGAAAGCTCTTGAAATGTTTTCATCTTACATGGGGTTTCCCTTTGGAGTTAAGTTGCTCACCTTTTGCAATAAGACCCTGCTGACTGAGCAATGGGTTTATCACCTAACTTCTTGCTCAATCACCTCGTAGTCTCTTTTTTTTTTTCCAATAGGTTTACATAGCACTCCAAGCCTGCTTGCTTGTTTTTATAGTGCCAAGGCAGCTGGCAAAAATGCTGTGAGAGTGGTATGGATGTCATGAACAGACACACACGTTGTTAACTACACGTGCTTGTCTTAGCATAAATTGGTTCTCACAACTACATGTTCTTTTCCTGGGCAATCCAGTTATGTGGTTTAGAAACTGAACTGCAGCAGAGAAGGAATGAGAGGTAATTTTTGTATTCAACTTGCTAAGAGCCAGGTCTTTATTATGCCCAATTGAGGTTCCATGGGTTAAGAAGGCTGGAGAAAAACTAGATATGATTCAGCAGTTTGCACTGAAAACAATTTCCCATTGAGAGGTTAAGAGGTGGGGCTTCACAATTTAGAAGTGAAATGGATAAATAAAAGCAGGCTACTTCAGGTGCACACAGGTTCAGCATAAGGGATATTGAAAATTGTTTCCCATCTCCTCTCATGTCAGATCAGAAAGTTAAGAGCTTTAGTGGTCTGGAGAAATTTAATAGAAGCTATCATTGAAGGTTATTTGAAGACCTCTGGGCTCTTACTTATGTTAGAATAATGGTTGCACTCTCAGGCCTTGGCCTAGCAATGGAAAAGAAAAGAGTAAAATCATTTCATTCCCTTCCTTTTCTATGCATATAGCTGGAAGTGATAAAGAGAACTATCATTAGCATGTTTTAATAATAGCAACAGTAACAACATTAACACCATTTACTGACCCATGATGTATGAGACACTATTTTGAGGGCTTTAACTTGTTTAATTTTCACAACGTTGTGAGGTATATATCCTATTATTATCATCATTTCAGAGACAAGAAAACCAAGGCTCAGAAAGTTTTAAGTAAATGACTAAGTATACACAATGGGTAACATTTGAATCCAGAATGCCTAATTCTAGAGCTCTAGCTTCTAGCTACCATGTTATACTGTCGGATTTTTTTTTTCACAGACATTTTGCCACTAAAATAGGAGCAGAAAAAGAGTTAGAGAAAGTGGAGTCTCTGAAGATATAACAGAAAGAGAGGCACACAGCAGACAATTACTACATCTATTCTAGATTTAGTTCTAATTCAGGTTCTTGAATTCCAGAAGAATTTTTTTTTTTTTTTTTTTTTGAGATGGAGTCTCGCTCTGTCGCCCAGGCTGGAGTGCAGTGGCCGGATCTCAGCTCACTGCAAGCTCCGCCTCCCGGGTTTACGCCATTCTCCTGCCTCAGCCTCCCGAGTAGCTGGGACTACAGGCGCCCGCCACCTCGCCCGGCTAGTTTTTTGTATTTTTAGTAGAGACGGGGTTTCACCGTGTTAGCCAGGATGGTCTCGATCTCCTGACCTCGTGATCCGCCCGTCTCGGCCTCCCAAAGTGCTGGGATTACAAGCTTGAGCCACCGCGCCCGGCCTCCAGAAGAATTTTTTAAAGCAAAGGTGTACATGTGACAATGAAGTAACACTTGTTTGATTTGAGGGTGGTTGTTGTTGATGGTGGTGGTAAGAATCCAAATATATTTGAAAGCCAGAATGGCAAGCTTCTAGTTAAAAAAATCAGTAATTCTGGGCAATAACAACAGCTCTTTCAATGACTAAGTGGCCTTAAACCACATATATACATTATTCTTGTCTTCTTTCCTGTAAAATGTGGATCATGCCTCATGTTCTCCTCCCAGGGTAGCTATAAAGGCAAAATTATACAACGAACCTGAAAGCAATTTGAAGATTATAAAGTAGTGTTCAAATGAAAGGTTATTTTATTAAAGAAATAATGTTAATTTATTAATAAACGTGTTTCTGCAATAGTTTCATTTTACTAAGTATGTTCCATAATACATCAGGTTATTTATATTAATGCCTTAACTCTCCCTCTGCCTCAGAAATGCTGTCTCCTGCAAGAAGTCTTGTTCCTGCACTCACTGAGCCCCTGCTGATCATGCTTCGCTTATGAGTTTAATTATTAGTTTAAATGATTGCCCCTCCCAGTAGACTGTGAGTCTCTAGAGCCAAGGACTATTCTATTTATCGAATTTTTTATCTTCAATTGTAGAGCTCACTGCATATATACAGAATAACTGATGTAGAAAGAATATAATCCAAAAACAGAGGTTATGTTTCTCTTATATTTGTTCCTATATTTTATCCAAGTATGTCACTCTGGTATAGGAGACATTTAGATTGCTGAATAAACAGATTAAATATCTAATATTTTAAAGTACCAACTACATATCATTGGCATATTAAAAAATCAGTTAGTCTTTGACTTGTGCAAATCTATTCTGAAAAACAGGTGCCTTTCTCAGAAGGACAAAAGTAGAGTAAATTGGGAATATGACTATAAGGCAATGGGACTAATTTTCACTTGTAATTTGTAAAACCAACCTTCTTATTTTACAGTCATACTTTGTAAATGAAGATGATTACCTAGATGACTTACATCAGTGCTTAGAGCTTTTGTGAGTAAGTCATATATAAAAAGAGAGCTGAGTTCTTTTGCTGAAAGTGATACTATAAATGGAATGTGTTCTCCTAGAAGACATACTGTAAACAGACAGTAACTGAACACATTAGAAAGGCCATTCTTAAAAATAAAGAACATAGGCAGAAAATACGGCATATGCCAGAAAACAGAAAGGAAAGCAGTCCAAGTGACTGTCCAGAGGAAATGGTTGTGAACAGGACATGTCTGATATTAAACAAGTGAAAGTCAGTTATGCTAAGCCCATTTAGGAAGAGACTGAATAGCTTAAGACTACAATTCCCATGCATAAAAGACCTTCACTTCAAGCTTCTGGACTCTTTGCTGAACACATATTTAAGTTTCTTATTATGTGGCAAAATTATGTTCTCACCTCCAAAAATTGATAATAATCTATTTATAAATTCTCCTGTAGAAAAATACTTCTGCATCTACATTTATCTAAATTGACAAGAATGATAAGAAATGCTAAAAAGTGAAGGGTATAACTACCTTCACACACAAACATAATCTGTATGTCAAACAGTGATGAGAAAACTACATTCTTAACTTTACTCTAATAGGAAATGAAGTTCAAAAATTCAAATTTCTAAATTCTTCGTACTCCACTGAAGGGCTTATAATTTTATAATGTTATTTCTGGGAAACTTTAAAAAATACTATTTTAAAATTAAAGTGTAGCTTATGGTATTATCTTGAAATGTTATTTACTTGCTCAACATTACTGCTAAACTAAGATTCTAAGTATTATATACTTTGTATTAACATGTTGAATATTCCATACATAAATATAAAATGAGTTTATATGAAGATTTTATTGCTTAGATATTGCTTTAATAGGACTTTATAATATTAACAAGATTATCTTGCATGTGTCATTCTCAGAGGAGAGTGAAAACTTCTGTAATCACAAAAGAACTGGTCTCTGCCTACATCTTACTCCTAACTATGAATGGGGTAGGTGCCACTCTGATGGTACACCATTATCGTTACGGTGATTCATTGTATTCCATGAAAATGGTATGTACAATTACAAGGAAAGTGTTGAGGCAAAACTCTCAATTCCAGCATCATTGAATGTATGTAAAAGATGAACAATCACAGATAATATTTTAATACCCCCAAAGTAATACTATCAGGCAATTAGTAAATGGTAAGAATTGGGAAAATAAGGTATTAGTGATCGTTTAAATGGCTGGTCCACATTGAATACTGAAGACAATATAGGCACTCTGATTGTCCTACAGTATGTTGTATACGTGCAAGACAACGAAAGCTGATGTGACATTAAAAGGTTAAGGACATGCGCCTCTTCCCCTAATGTAGGAATTGTACCCCGTGATCCATTATGAATTTACCACTCATCAGTAATATCTATAGTTTTTGCAAAGTGGGCTACATTTCCAACTTCAATTAATTCTTAGGGCTATGGTATTCATTATCTATAAACATCTGTCTAAAAGAGTAAAATGTAATATCTATGAGAGGAAAATTAGGCTGACTATCTGATATTTCTCTGGGGATGGAGATTATATGCACATATATATGTATATATATAATATATATACCCAAACATGCACATGAATACACAGAAATGAGCACACACATGTGTGCACACACAAGAGAGCACAAATGAAAATTTTTGTTTTTAAACTAAGCATTTATATGCCCACATTAAATTCTTCCCAATTTTGAGGCTAATCAAAATTTTGTTTGTACCTTCTCGTTTGCTTTTCAGAGGATTTTCTAGAAGATTTGCACTATCAGCTTGGTATTCAATTCTTTAGCTTGAAATGACTTCAGTGCCTGTAAGTTATTCTCAATATTTCAAAAAAATCCTAAGTAATTTCCTATATTTCATTAAATATCTAACTGGTAACTTTAAAGATCGCTATTTAAGTTATCAAATGTCTAAGAGTTCACAAAGTTGTAACGCTGATTTTTTTTTTGTCAACAAAAATAGCAATTTTATTGTCCATCGTCTTTAAAAAATAATATTTAAGGACCCATAACAGTCCTACAATCACTGTCTGAGAAATTCTGTCCCTTATACTGCTTCATTTGGAGAGTGTTTTAGAAATATACAACTATAGAAACACATCAGAAAATAAATCCTGCATGGCAAGGAGCTCTGTTTTCTTTTCCTGCCTGTATGTCCCAACACCTCCAAATCAAAGCAGTTCATGTATAATGCTGTTAATGAATATTTATTAGCTATACAGACAATTATAGTTTTCCACAAAACTAAAGTTGTTAAAAAATAAATCCATGGCTACATTAATTGGTAGGGTTCAGAAAAGCAAGAGGTTTGTCTAGAACCTTACTTTTTTTTTTTTTCTCCCAGAACTGAAAATACTCATATCGTCAAAGGCACACTTACAGACTTTCAAGTCAGAGGTGGTGTTACTACAGTATCTCCAACCAGTGTTAAGGGAAGCATAATACTAATTCAGTGAGACATATGGCTCTAAAACCTTCTCGTCTAATATCTAAGTAAATATCATCTTTCTGCCTGTTCAAGTCAGAAATTGCAACTGCAATACAAATAGACAAATATAAAAATAGTGCTGGGTCAATGTACTTCTAAGGAAGGGGATTTCTCCTGACCCCTGATGGCAACTGTAACTGTTTACTGCACTGTACACCATCACAGGGAGTTCCTCACATACTGTACTGGTGTCTGATATCAGGAAATCCTCCATGTTCAGCAGGGAGGTGGAAATCAATCTGCATTCTCAATTAGGGTTTATAGCCACACCGTCTTGAAATGCAGTTAGTCATAAGAATACATTTTTTTCTAATTCTTGTGACAATATGTCAGTTTTTAAATTTATATTTCAAACAAATGCAAAATAGAATACGTTTTCATGTTGTTTACACCACATTCATGCAACGTGTTGAATGTATTAACTTGTACAAAATGTCTTCATCTTCATGAATATATAGCTGTATGTATATGTGTATATATGTATACAAACTGTATGAAATAAACTATATAAAATATTCAAACTATTAGCACTATAAATAGGTACTTGCAACTACAGAACCACAGAATTACTACTACAAAACCATTTACTTCATATGTATCTCTTCTATTTCCCTTTATATGTATTTAAATTTACATTTCAATTATTGTAATTGTTGTTAGGGTGCATAATTGTTACTAAGCACCACTCAGAACTAAGAAAATAAAGATTATAGAAAATTAGTCGGGTAAGAAGTGCTTAATGACTCTTCTTTAAGTCAATGCGTTTACCTTACACTTAATCTGAAGGGATTTTCTAAAAAGCAATGCGTTATTTATTTTATTTTTAGTCGTTGACTGCACAATTTAGCCTACTTTGTTGTTAATTATGACGTGTCTATTGCAAAGTACTTGGTATTGATTTAGGAATAATGGTAATTAATGATGAAAGCCAAAACAAGAGAAAAGGAAGAAATCTTTATCTAGGGGAAAAAATTACAAAGGAAGCAGAGGTGATCAAAAGCATTTAAAGAACCATCACCTACCAGTTCTACTCGTCCGAAACCTCCAACTCCAAGGGTGTCAATGATGTTGAAATCAGACAGCTTCAGGTTGGCGAAGAAAGCCGCTTCAGCTTCATATCTGGATTTTTTGATGTGAAAAAATGGAAATTTCTTAGAGGTGCAGACACGAGTACCACGTACATCTGTACCAGAATGACATGACTGTGGAACAGGGTTTACCTGCTTACATTCCATCTTGCTTTTAAAGTTTGTGTTTTCTCACACTCATAATTTTTTGGTCCCAGTTGTGCAGAGTAACATAAATTTGCACTTGTGTTTCAAAGTACTGTAGAAAAATACAAAGTACCCACTGCATGCCAGTCAAGTGACTGATAAATCCAGTTATCAAATCAAAGTTACATGGAGGTCTTTTTCTACGCGTCTTCTTGTGAACACGGATTGTTTGAGTTGTTCTTTTTTGGTTTTGTTTTAGATTTTTTGGTTTGGCTTGGTTTTGTTTTTGCCGTTCAGATTTTGGATGGCAGTTTCTCATCAGTTTCCCTTATCCACAGGCTGGCAGCGCCTCCTATAAATATTTATTAAAAGCGGCAAGATCACGGAGGTCTCTGGAGCTAAATCACAGCCAGGTTTTATGAAAAAGATCCGAGAAGCTGAGAACTGATGTACAAATGTCCGAAATGGATGATTTCGGAAGCATAGTCACATTCCTAAAAAGTGTCTTCCCTTCATATTTGTGTACCCACTGACTTGTAGCCAAAACTCTCAGCTAGCAATCTCAGGGTCTTTATGTTTGTAAGTTTCTTAGATGAGTGGTGTGGAGAAGCATGGACTGCTATTCCCAAAGTCTAACTATGCACACATGCAAACCTGACACATGCAAGTGGCCAGAATAAGCTTCTCCTGATGAGACAAGTGAATATGAGCTGCTTAAAATATATCCTTGTCAAAGGCTCTGCTATTTTTAGAAAGGACAGGAAGGCACAAAGATGAAGATGATCTGCCCACTCACTAACGTCAGGTCAGGGAGTAATTCAGCTGTCTCAAAAATAAAGTATTTGAATAGCTATGCATAACCCGTGACCTTCAGCTCAGCAACACCTGATTCAGTACTACACTATAGATAGAAATGATGAACGCACTTGAGGTAATGATGCTAACACAGCCTGTTTATGTATACTTTTGCATAGAATCAGTTATGGGTATGTTTAACATTAAGCTGTGTAACGTTTTAGCTATTCCATTACAGTCAAACATAAATTTAGGCTCTTCACTTGGGGGATTTGTGAAACAGCTTTCTAGGTAAGCTTTCTGCATTCTTCAACTTACAACCTCGTTTCTAATTTTTTAACAAATCAATTGTTGACAGGCTTCTCAGAGGGTAAAAACAACATTGTTTTCCATTATTGGCTAATTATGTGAAATCAACTCCCTCCAATAAACTTTTATAAACAAGGCTGCTAGTCCATCCTAATGGTATTTGTAGACTTCTGTCATTAACTACACACTCAAGAGATCAACATAGTGATCCGGGAGATGGTTTACTAGAATGGAACAGAAGCAGCAAATGTGCATTTCTAGCATTCCAGCTGGCTTGCTACTTTTGGAAAATTAAAACTCCATCCCATTGAAAGGGTTAGTGGCAGAGTTGACTCCAACAGGTGCTGAAAAAAGACATCTGTTGAGATCAGACCCTGTGACTATTTGCATGTGGTCAAGCATTTCCTGACTGCCTGGATAATTAAATCTTTTATGAGATCGTTGTTGAATAATAATCTACGTGTTTGTTGGATTTAGAAATCTCAGGTGCAAACAGGGTGAACCTTGTTTCTTTTGTTTTGTTTTGTTTTTCTGTTTCTTTTTTTTTTAGACAAAGTCTTGCCGTGTCACCCACGCTGAGGCTGGAGTGCAGTGGTGCAATCTTGGCTCACTGCAACCTCCACTTCCCGGGTTCAAGCTATTCTCATGCCTCAGCCTCCCAGCCAGCTGGGGATTACACGTGTGTGCCACTATACCCAGCTGACAAACAGGGTGAACTCTTTCAGACTATTGTGATACTACTTCATATATTTAAAGTATGGTGTTATTTTTTGTAATCCTTGAAAGCAATCCAACTATTCTTATTTTGGGGTCTTGTGAAATTAGGCTGGAAGTACACATAGATGAGTGGAGGGATTCTAGCCTTTTGTTGCACATTAGAGCTACATGAGCATCTTTTAAAAACAATTAATTTAAGCCTTGCCACAGACCAAGTGACTAAGAAATTTCTGGAGGTGCTACCTAGACATCCCTATTTTAAAAAAGCTCCCAGGTGATTTTGATGTACAAGAGTTAAAACCTATAGTTCTATACCTTCTGAAAGCCTCAGGAAGTTCCATAAATCATACAAGATTTTTGGGGCGGATTAAAATGGCCCAGGAGATAAGTAGCTACCCAGTGAATCTGGGGATGAGACATATTGGCAAGAGGGTTGGGGGCTTTTATACATTGGTCTTGGGCCCTGCTCTTCTGGTCCTAGAGCAATAGGAATAAACAATAGTTCTGAAACAGCCAGCACAGCTTAGAAAAGACAGAGAAAGATAGAGAAAGAGAGAAAGAAAGGGAAGGGAAGGGAAGGGAAGGGAAGGGAAGGGAAG
>NW_012114899.1:2795795-2815002 GCF_000951035.1 Colobus angolensis palliatus | reverse complement strand
CAAGTATAAAAATTAGACCAAGATACATATGCATAGTTTAGAAACAGGAAAACAATAATAGAATAATCTCAGTCTCCTTCTCCCCTCCCCCATCTCTCTTTCTAAAACCACATATCTGCACAGTATCATATTCACATTTCTTTGGAAAATAGATAATAGTCATTAGTTTATTATATTTCCATTTCTTCCAATATTACCAGTCTCCACAAAACCAAGGAGTAAGAATCCAGTGACCCTTATTATTCACAATTGTTTTCCATTCTTGATGTAATACCCTTGAATCAATGCTGTCATTTTAAATTAACAGAATCAGATGCTACACCTTATGATTGATCATTATTATTCAGAACTAAACATGTTTCCCTATGTATTGGAAACCAAATATAATATTTCAACCCAGGACAAAATTTGTGAAACTTAAGATTTTACTTTCACCTTGCCATTCCAATAACAGAAGTAACTCAGCATTATTTTACAAAGCAGACAATATTAAGTACCATTTAAAAGTAAAGACCACATGCAAAAGGAACGTAACTATAGTTCCAGATGGGTAATTAAAAGACAATAGTACAAAAGGCAAATATAGTCGTATTAGCTTTAGCCCAGCTCACCCATAATCCAAATGAGCTACAGAAGTCTACTCTAAGTGCCTCCAATAAATAAATAAATAAATAACTAAATAAATAAATAAGTTGTTAACATCTACTAATTCACATGCAAATCTGTTAGCCTGGCTTTGCCTGCACTCATCTACTCTTCAGTATATTTTCATTTCCTGTTGAGTTTAGATCGATCAATTCTTGGGGAAAACTACGAAAATAAAATGTTTTAGTAAACACACATGGACTGTCATGTATGACTGAGTTTATTTCTTATTCCATAACTGTAGTAGGTAAGATGAGATTCAGTAAGAACATCAATGTCTACCGTGGATTTTAAAATGCTACAAGAGAGCATCCTGGCTTATCAAAAGCTCATGACTTATGTCCCTGGTTCTGCTAGTGACTTTGTCCTTCCAACTTTGATTTCTTCAATGTCTTGGCCTTTCTGGGAATACTGATAAATATACACTTAAGTAATAAGTATAAATTTACTGGAAAAATCAAGTCAGAATCCCAGCTTACTTAAATGTTCAGATACATGCCCAGAAATCCTCTTTCATTTTTTATGTAACCTAAGAGCACCACAATCTATAAATAATTACTTACAAAAACAGTTTGAAAAAGGAGTAAGAACATTGAGAAAGTGAGCCGTAAGCTCAAAATATACAGACCTGGTCTATGATACATCCAAGATATAATGCTGGCCATGTACTGAATGAGCACTTAATTTGGTACACAGGATTTTATGTGATAATTGTTCCTGATTTAATAAAGCTTAGCGTACTGACTAATCTGTAAGTCTGGAAAAGTACATAAAAATTCAGTCAGAAGAATGCCTATATATAGAGAAAGTAGCATTGAAAATTGAACCAATAAAATATATTTTCATATTTAAAAAGGAAGATGTGATTTGGGCTTAAACTACAGGGACTGTTGCCTCATTGTGCAACTTTAACTTTGTGTATATGGAAAATGTTAGGAAATACATGTCCTTATTCCCTCGATTTTCAAATGCTTGAAATTAAATAAGCTTAGACACTAAAATGAAAATGGATAGATTCTATAATCAAGTCATCAATCATTTCTTATTAAATAATTGCTGCTACATAAAGAGTCTTATTGACAACTAAGCTTTGAATGCAGACTCTTTTGACTTCATTGGAAAACAAAAAGAACCATCTTAGTGTTTGTCTGTATGGGGAGTTATTTTCTGCTAAATCATGTTTTCAAAATAAAAAACTTCTTAAAGTACCTATTACTATAAAGTTTTTAAAAACCTCTTTAAACAAGAAAACTTCTAAAATTCCAAGCAAAAAGGGCCAATTTTTAATGTATTCTTGTTGTACAGCATCTAGGTGTAATCACCATCCTTTTAGCAGTGGAAGGAATAACTTAAAGAAATAAAAAGTTTAAAAGTAATTTAATGAACCTAAAGTATTTCACTATATCAATTTACTCTGGAAAATATAATCTCTTCTTCAGGGAATTTGAGATAACATTAGTTTGCTCCTGCTATTTCCAAAATTGTGGTTTTCAGAAATAGACTTTTTCTTTGAGCACTGTAGTCATGAAATAGTTCCACTTATTTTTCAAATACATTTTCTTGAGGAGCTATAGCCAATAGGAATATACAGGAAAATTGCATTTCATATATCTGCTGCATAAGAATAATGATAGCAATGCAAATATTCTGCATTTACAAAGCACCTTTCTTCCACGACTTTAAGATCTCTCTTATTTAATTTATCCTGGCTGATTCTTTGTGAAGATAAAATAACAAATATTTTTACTTCTATTTTGTACCTGGGTAAACCAGTTGCTGATAAGTGATTGGTTTTAATAATTAAGCACTGGAAAAATTAGGATGTTGGGCATGTTTCACATCATAGCATATTTATGCTTATTCCAAATAAATAAATTTCCTTTTAAACATGATAGCAGAGAGTCACCATTTTAAAGATGTTTTTATCTCAAAATCTTAAAATACCAACATACTTCAAAATGTGGATTCACGCCAGTGGACCTCATCTAGTTTAACCTCCACATTACTTTTTTTTAAATAAAGGAACTAATCTGGAGATCTTAAGTGACTTTAGCTACGGTCATAAAGACCTAGGCATAGAAGACTGCCATTCTGATTCCTGGTCTGTAACAATTTTTACTATCTGCAGTTTTTATAATGTCCTAATATTTGAAAAACAAAGGCAAATAAAAAAGTTATAAAATATATTTGAGTAATATGTTCTTTTACTACACATTTCAGTCTAGAACAATTTTGGCCTCCTTATAGCTAAGCACTTATGTGTTCTTGCCTACAATGTGTTTCCTGCCTGTGTGTGTTCCAATAAAATTAAAGGCCAAAAATGAAAGTCCACAGGGGCTCAAAAGAGATGTTTTAAAAATTCAAATATCAGAGCAGCATTTGTAAAAGATGAGTGAGAATACGCTACCCATTGTCAGCTTTAAATGTATTGGCAAATATTCATTTTAAATAATTAATCTTGAAACTGTTTTACAGAGCTTGAGATAATTTTTTCTTTTCTGTTTTCTTCTTCTTCTTCTTCTTCTTCTTCCTTCTCCTCCTTCTCCTTCTCCTCCTCCTCCTCCTCCTCCTCCTTCTTCTTCTCTTCTTCTTCTTCTTTCTTCTTTTTTTGAGACTGAGTCTCCATCTGTCACTCAGGCTGGAGTGCAGTGGTGTGATCTTGACTCACTGTAGCCTCTACCTCCTGGGTTCCAGCAAGTCTCCTGTCTCAGCCTTCTCAGTAGCTGGGACTACAGGCACAGGCGACCACACCCAGCTAATTTTTGTGTTGTTGTAGAGACAGGGTTTCACCATGTTGGTCAGGGTGGTTTCCAACTCCTGACCTCAAGTGATCTGCCCACCTTGGCCTCCCAAAGTGTTGGGATTACAGGCATGAGCCACCATGCCTTGCCAAATTTTTCTCTTTCTAAAAAAGGTCCATGAATAAAGAACTGGCAGGAAAAGAATTCAAGGTTTTTTTCCCCTTTTGGTATATGTTACTTTAACAGAATCATTGGCCATAATAAAAAGTTCATTTATTAAGTTATTTAGTGATGATTCTTTTTTGATTTACAGAATATAAATAATCTCATATATGTATTCAAACAAAAATGCATGAAGTTCTCAACTTTATTCATGCCAGAATAGATATTTCCTTTATATAAATGCACAACCATTAGAAGCTGGGGTCTGAGGAAGTTCTCTCTCATCTCAGTGCAAGCTAATTTCTTCATTTTCTTCTGCATCTCTCTGAACCTCAGGGTGCTTGCTCTTGTAGACCAGGGTGGTCCAGAGTTAGTGACTATTATGGCATGGCTACCCAGGGCCAGGGAGGTGAGGTTTAATGAGAAAGAGGATAGATGAAAATGACCTCCTCCCTCTGCTTTCACTGCTGGAATATTTGAGTATTACATACTTACATAATATTACAAATATTACATAATATTTGAGATGAAAATGACTCCTCCCTCTGCCTTCACTGCTGTAATATCAAATGACTATAATATTTAAGCAACTCAGCCCTGGAGGTAAACGTCCCTCATCTTCCTGTTATTGCTTCATGCCACCCTGGAAAAATTATGCATTACTATAGCTCTCATTGCAATTTCCATGAGGACATCTTTGCCATAGCCTTCATTTCTAAAGAAGGGATAACTAAAGACAGCTCGTGTTTTGCTTTCAGATATAAAAATCCCTCTTCTACCCAAAGACTAAGAAGAGTCTTTGTTTTGCAGGTCATTTGTTATATGGAGGTTAAAAGTATTGAAAGAAAGATGAAAACATTTAATCTTAAACCTTAAAATTAGTCTTAACTATAATCTTAATCAAAGAGATCAGTTAAAATACTGAACTGGGAACAGAAGGATTAGGCAGGACTTGAACACTAGAAGTGAGCTTTTATTTCTGGCTTCCAAATTTTTGCTGTGTTCTCTCATGTTTATAAAAATCCAGGCTGTACCTTTTCTCTATAGTTATTAGCAGTGATCTTCTGAATAGAAATCTCTGATGAATTTTGCATAACTTCATGGACAGGAGGCTTAGGGATATAGCCATGGTTGTAGTGGGCCAAGCAATGAAAAGAAAGTATAAAGCAATGTGTGAAAGAAGAAAATAAGGCTACAAGTTACCCTCCATGGCCTCTAGGAGTATAACAAAAGAAATAATTAGGAAGCTGGCCCCAGGCCAGCTTGTGCTAGATATCCCCTTTTCTGTAAAACGAAGGGTTTGCATTGGACATGTCTATGACGCTCACTTACAGCTTCACAGTTCCATTATTCCAACTGTCTTGAAAGATACAAACTTTGCAGAGAGTCCTTGTACCTGTAGTTTCTCTTTCTGCTATTCAGTGGTCCTCTTCCCAATCCTGTCCTCCAATCCTAGACTCCTAAACTTCCTGCTTCAGGGAAATAATACCAGAGGTTTTCATTTCACGGAGTCCTGCTTTCAGCTCCTGGTATGTAAAACAGGCATGCAGGAGACCCTGATTTAATGCCCAAACAGTAATTGGGGAAAATACATCTTGGATGTTTGAAATAGACCTATAATAGACCAGTGGTTCCTTCCCTTCCCAGGATTCATATTAGAATATGGGTTGTGTCAAAAATAGACATGATAAAACTTTGACAGGACTAGGCATCAGTATTTTAAAATGAAATTCATATGCAAGTCTATACAGCAGTTAATTACCAATGGTAATAATCACATGTATATTTTAAAGAACCATTAGTATTTATTTGATATGTATGTGACAGACACTTACTACTTAGTATACAAGTATCACAGGAAAATGTATCCAGGGACCAAACAACTGTTCTCAAATGATCTTTGAGAACAGCATCCATTCTTGAAATGGAGACAGCCTGTATATCTGTCTTAGCATAGAAAATACTAAGCAGAAAAGAATAAAATGGAGCAAAATGTTTACCATGTTAAGTTGTTTAGTAATAGTGATTGGTACATTAATCACATGAATTAAGTCCCAGGAAACATCTCACATTTGTTATCAAGTCACTGCCATTGGATGCAAAACTTGGCATTGTTCTATGTTGCTGCCAAAAAACTGAATGGTTTATCAAAGAATATTGTTTTAAACTTGAACGATGAAGCAATCTATAGGGTTTTGTTTTCTTTTGAAACTAAACTCCATACTTTTATTCAGATTTCCTTAGCTTTTACTTATGGTCCGTTTTCTGGTCCGGGATCCCATCTAGAATATCATCTTGTATTTATCTGTCTTATCACCCTTCCTTGTTTTTGAGGAATACTTGCCAGGTGTTTTGTAGAATGTCCCTCAATTTGGGAAGGTAGGATTTTTTTCATGATTAGACTAGAGTTAGGACGTTCTCGCGAAGAAGAAGACTACAGAGATAAAGTGCCATTTTCATCACATCATGTCAAATGCCACACTATTGATATGATTGATCACTAAGGATACGTGAACCTTGATCCTGCCAATATAGTCATTCTATAGTTTTTAATACAGTGCGTACTTATAGGAGATGACACATACAAAACAGGCTTAATTGAAATGTGATCTTCTTCATAATTTTTACCTTGGAACAGTGTCCCTCTCAAAATCAGATAACTTTATAAAGGCATCACAAATTTCCACACTGCTAAGGTTTCTGCACAGTCATTCCAAAGGGTCACAGTAAAATTCATTGAGCAGGATTTGAGCAGATGATTATAATATTAGGAACTGGTGCCTTTCCATACATTTTCCCATGAATCACAGGAGTGAAGAGATAATGGTGAAGGTGGAACAACTAAATGTCTTTTCTTTTCTATATGTATACAAAATTATTATAATAATTGTTTCTCTGAGCATATTGATTACTCTTTATGGAAGTTTAGGAAAAAAGCTGCAATCAAATTTCACTTTAGCCATATGCTGGTTCAAATGAATGCTGCTGTAATACTTAAACTGACATTCACCTCATAAAGCTCCTCACTCTACACTTGTATATATCTAGTTGAACAGCACTAAATATTTTTCCCCATTTATTTTATCATTGGTAAATAATACAGTAAAATGAAAGAAACTGGGAGGGGGCATTCAGGCCTATTATGACAATTCTTTATGCCATTTAACACCTGGAGATTTTTTTTTCATATTTGACTTCCTTTTTCCCACATAGTTTTCAGAGACACAGAGTTAAATATTTGGCCAAATGCTATTCTCACTACTCTCTCTCTCTCTCTCTTTGACTCCCTTTTCCTCACCTAAGTTATTAAGTTTTCTTTCAAGAGTTAATAAGTACCAAATTCACATGGCCTAAGTGGATTAATTGGGTTTGCAAGGCTTTTTGATAATAGAAGGAACTATATAAAGTGATAGGAGCACTACCTTGACTTGTTGCCTCTCTTTCCCAGTCTCAACAATGGGGATGTTCAATGTCCACTTAATGTTTTCAAAGAACAGACAGTATCTGATTGGATTCTCAGTCTGATTTACCATCCTTTAACTTTGCGGTTATAAACAGACATAGTAGAACTTGTAGATTCACAGGGACAGAAAACCTTTTTTAGACCTCATCATAACAGGAAATTGCTGAACTGGAGGTGGAAACCTTAGAAACTTGTCCTGAGTGTTGTCACTTGGAGCAGTGTCCAGTGAAGTATGCTAGGAGGAAGTCGAGGGACTTTGTGAAGTCACAGGGAGGGGTTGTCTCTCCTGAATGGAAGCAGAAGTAGTCACACAGTATCTTCATTTCTACAGTACTTGTGATATTTGGCCACTCACAAGAAAAACAAAATAAGAACCAACCTCAATGTAAACATATAAAATATATGAAATGTGAGGCAAACAATCGCAAATTGAAAGAATCTATTTTTAGCAGCAATTGTTCTATTTTTACTGCTCTATAAAGGATATTCTGGTGGTAAATAAATTATGCTATAGTATATACTATTTGCACAAAGATGCCACTTAAGATACATAATACAAAATAGATATTTATCTGTGGAGTTTTGTTTGATATAAAAAATGTACATTGACATTCTGAAGCCAAAAATTCCACTGCTATATAGAGAATTGTTTTAGAAACAGCATTCTTTTTTAAATTTATTTTATTTTTTATTTTTTTTTTGAGATGGAGTTTCGCTCTGTCACCCAGACTGGAGTGCAATGGCGTGACCTCGGCTCACTGCATCCTCCGCCTCCTGGGTTCAAGCAATTCTCCTGGCTTAACCTTCCAGGCAGCTGGGACTACAGGCGCCAACCACCATGCCCGCATAATTTTTGTATTTTTAATAGAGATGGGGCTTCACCATGTTGGCCAGGCTGGTCTCGAATTCCTGACCTCAGATGATCCACTGGCCTCGGCCTCCCAAAGTGTAGAAACAACATTCTTACAGGTCTTTCTTGCTAAAGTCTGAAGAATCAAAGCACCAACAAAGAAAATAAAATGACCCTGATACAACTGAGTTATTCAGCTTGCACTGTTAACTTTCTTCCCCTTAAATTTTGTTCCATCCTATGCTTGAAGCTAGAAAAGGTTCAAATCTGTTTCCAGTAAGAGAAAGGACTTGAAATAGTTTCATCAATGTTATTGTTAATTTCTAGTGTGTTACTTGCTGATTAGGAAACAAAGATTTAAACAAAAATGAGCAGCAATAAGAATCACTGCAATCTTAAGTTTCAGGCTGCTAACATATATTATCATGTGTGCTTAGGAAATATATTTGTATACAGGAGTGGAGTTCTATTACTATCTATCTATTCTTAAATCCAACAGTTTAGAGTATTTGTTCAGAAATAAGATCTTTCTTAGGTAATATAAGGAATGAAATTTGTTACCCAGCGTAATGGTGAATCAAAAGTTTGCCTAATAAGCAAAAGACTCTTCAGTCATTAATCTAAGCCCTTAGTATTAAGGAAAGTAACCTGAGTGGGATACTTTCTAGATCCAGAATCTTTCAAACATATTGATAAAATGTAAACATTCTCTCTCTCTCTCTCTCTCTTTCTCTAATGTAAACATTCTCTCTCTCTCTTTCTCTCTCTTCTGAGACAAGATCCAGCTCTATTGCCTAGGCTGGAGTGCAGTGGTGCGATCTTGACTCACTGCAGCCTTGATCTCCTGGGTTCAAGCAGTTCTCCTGCCTCAGCCTCCAGAGTGGCTGGGACCACAGGCACACCCCACCATGTCTGTCCAAAATTTTTTGAATTTTTTTGTAGAGACCAGCTTTCACCAAGTTGCCCAGGCTAATTTCAAATTCCTGGGCTCAAGTGATCTTCCTGCCTCAGCCTCTCAAAGTGCTGGGATTACAAGTGTGAGCCACCACGCCCAGCCAAAATATAAATATGCCTGTAATAGTAAACCTAATTACCTAACACCATAAAAAATGGGGTGCTCCATGAAGAAGCACATAATTCAAATTATTGAAGTTTATCCTTTCTAATGACCATATAGATTTCTCTTACCCCATTAAAAAAGTAGATAATCAGTATTTCTAGGATAGCTGTTTTCTTCCAACCAATCAAGGCATAATCTACATAGTAGAACAGAGGATGATGCCTGGTCAATATTTGAATAAACCATCACTGTGGTGTTGTCTCTATTTAATATGACTCCAATAAAACTTATATGGTATGCATTATTAGTTGATCAGACTTCAAGTATTATGAGTCAAGGAACCTGTCTTACCTCCCCATTTCTGATCAAAATACACTTGTTTTCTATAAGCTATAAAGTCAGATAGCCAATTTTGTAAGAATTGTCCCTATAATATAGCCATGTGAGTAATGAGTACCTGGCATGAAAATGCATAAAGGAGGCAGTAATATACAACAACTGAAGCATAACCTCTGGAGCCAATCTGATTCAGACAAATCCCAATTCCATTACTCACTGGCCACCTAAAAAAGCTACTTAATTCATCTGCCTCGGTTTTCTTCAACTGTTTAATGGGTATGATCAACAAACCAACTTCAGTGGGTTATCATAAATATTAATAAATGAGAGAATGCATGTGAAACAAAGCTATAAGCAATCATTAGTAATAATGATAAAGGATGATCATTATTTTTCATGGAGTTTTTGCTAGCGCCATGTATGTTTTGTTAATGCTAATTGCCTGATTTTCTGTCCATGAATTTTTGGCTGATCTAAGTTTCCACTTCCCTCACCCCTTGGCTGGGATGTAGGTATGAGAGTTGCTTGGCAAGCAAACTAGAGATAAATGAGGTGTTACTATATAAAGTTAATGTAGGCACATATAAATATCCAAACGTGCCATAATGTTGGGGTTTGACTCTTTCCCTAATACTCAGTTTCTTAATCAAAATGTTCTAATTGGTGGTTTTATGTTGGTCCTGGTAAACTTTGTTAACTCTTTGTACTTTGCTGTATATTGCAATTTATGCTTTTTATAACAGTTTAATTTCTGAGCCATATTATATATAATCAGGTACCAGCAAATAAAAGGACCAAACTAAAAATGATGGAATATATAATGAAGGAAGCATGGGATTTCTACAATCTATTCTAGACCCTTTATTAAAAGAAGGGTAAGTGAAGCCTCCCTTTTTGAAATTTAAATTTAATATACTTTTCACAATTCTATTGTGCTCTCAGTAAATATGGAATTTACGAGCCATCACACGGACTAAAGTAAAGCATAAAGTCCTCATGCTGCTTCGGCTCAAGATGCTTACCTTCAACTATTCCCTGAGCTTGTAGGAGACAGATAATACATCGCCATGCTCTTAGCCACAGTCAGGCACTAGATACAGAATCAGGCAACAAGCATCATAATCCAAGGCTGGAAATGCCTGAAACAGATTCCTGAGAGGCATTCACAGAGTCTGAGATATCCTCTCTGAGGACCAATTTTTGCCAAAATCAGAGTTGCCAAGAAGCGACTCAGGGACTCCATCCTGTAGATAGACCCCTCCCCCATTTTCCTGGGGCTTACTCAGTATGACTCACTTCCTTAAAGCCACTATGAGGGTGGTTCACTGGGAAATGGGAAAAGACCTGGCCATGTTCCAGAGGTACAGAGGATATCACTGATTTCTTCAGTAACATGCAGGTGAAAGCTATGGGAATCTCATGCTGACCAGAAATATGTAAGTGTACCTTTCAGAAGGGGAAAACTAAATCTCAGATTTTCTACTTTCTTGCCTTTGGCAAATCATTATGAATACTCTTTTGATAAAAAGGCCTTTTATAATGTCTTTACCCCTTTGCGTAATGTTTATTAGGGGGACATTCTCAGAGGTAAATTTTGAAAATAAAATACATAGAAAAGAGAGCCAATCCCTTCTTTATCACTTTTACTGACAAATGACAACAGAAAAAAATAGTATATGGAAGATCTAATTTTTAGGCTCCATCAAAGCATATTTGCAACATGTCATCATGTCATATAGTTTATTAGCTATGCTGTTAATATACAATTAACATCACTTGGGGATATGCTATGTCAGTGGAATAAAAACTCATAAAAAGGCTAATGTTTCTGAGATGAACCGACATGATAAGCCATTGGAATTCACTTAGTGCAGATGTTTCATTGCTATCTATTCCAGCAAATATTATCAACCACCCACTTCTGCCCAGTGATGCTGACCTGAGGATCCTGGTCTGTATTGCACAGATTCTGACTTGTGTCTTCAGTACTCTAGATATGGGCACACAAGAGCAAGCTAAGGCATGTCAGCAAAAGCATTTGCATTGTGTATATGATACTATTATTATTATTATTACAGGTCCATGTGCTCCACTAAAACTGAGCAGCTATTTACATGCCCGGCACTGTGCCATATCCTTTCATATAATTTCATTTGGTAAAGGGGAGCAGATGTTTGTTCAGGTACAAATGAAACAGGAAACACATAGAAGAGCATTAAGAACCACTGTGAAAAACTTATAATATAGGCCTCTTATTCTCAAGCGAAATTTAATCAGTTTACCCGGTGGGGATGAATGGAAAAATGTATGATTTCCAAGTGAAAAGATTTTCTCTAAGAGTTTAAGAGCAAGAACCCCCTCTCCTTTAGTTCAGGGCTCTTCCTTCCAGACCAGATTCCTTCTGAGATCAGCAATGCAGTGGCTTAAATCCCTGGATTAGCTGTGATCTCTTCATTTCATTTTTTTTTTATTTCCTATTGAAAATCGAAACCAGAATATTTTTGGATTTTAAACAAAGTGAATGAAAATGAGACTATAATGATTATGGCAGTGATGCAGTTGACAATTGCATTACAACGAAAGGTTTTCTTTTTATTCAAGAAGATGTCATCAGTGTTCTGACTTCCCCTTAACCTACCCACACTCGAACTTCAAATTTATTTGCCTTTTAAAAATTCCAAATCACGAGAAATTATGTATCACCTGCTTTAGATTGTCTAACAGAAAGTAAACATTTGAGTTTTGCAGCTAAAACTGACATTAAAGTGATGGCATCGCTAACTTCCTCTGGAAAGGGAAGGAGATCTGAAATTAGAACCACAAATTAAGAAGTAACAAGGAAATTATCATGTTTTCATTGCTTACAAAATGATCTCTCACTCACTACCCAGAGAACGACAATGATAATATAACTGGGCACATGTGCAGTGCGACTTCACCCAGAAGTAGAAAATGTAAACTTCTATGTTTTGTTGTTAATGTTATTGCAATGCTATGCTATAGTTTTTGTGCGCTTAATAGAAGATGTTTCTATCATTCATGTCTTTACATTTTACTAAATGCAATGGGTTCTCATTTCCGAATAGAACATACAGTCATTCCTTGGTATACATGGGGGATTAGTTCCAGGATCTCCTGTGGATACCAAAATCCACAGATACTCAAGTCCCTGGTACAAAATGGTGTAGTATTTCTATATAGCCTCAGCACATCCTCCCATGCACTTTAAATCATCTCTAGATTACTTATAATAACTAATACAATATAAATGCTTTATTTACAATATAAATAGTTGTTACATTGTGTTGTTTAGGGAATAATGACCAGAAAGAAAAGTATGACATGTTCAGCACAAATGCTACTTTTTCTAATATTTTTGATTTGTGATTGGTTGAATTCAATGATGTGGAACCCAAGGATACAGGGGGTCGACTATATTTTTATTCTTTATAATAAAATAGCACATTATGAAATGCATCACCTCAAGAAAAAAATAACCTTAGATGGTGCCACTATTAGCCAGGTAAGCAACATTTCCTTATTTTTCCAGAGATAGTACTAAAAACCTTAAAAATAATGTGATGGGAATTTGGAAATAGTTTCTATCTTTATGCTGCTTTCATATACTGTTTTGCTTTGATTATGATAATTCTTTAATTAAAATACATAAAACAACACCTCATTCCTGTTGAACTGCTTCAAGGACCAGATGTTAAAATTCTCCAATTATATTTTTATTCCACTAATTAACATGTGTCATCGACAGAATATGAGATCTCTTGCAATTTAGGATTTTCTATTTGCCTATTTCACTGTAATGTTGGATGGAATCTATGGATATTTAATAGCATCTGCACATTTTCAAAGGAATTCAAGAATAAATCTTAGGTTCCTTTGGTGATTATGACTGATATGTTGACCCTATTCATAAAAGTTGTCAATATTTTTTTCTCCATGGATTTTTAACCTGTTCCTTTGTGATATATACAAGATACCTAATAGTCCTGAAGGAATATAAAAATTTTTCCTACTCTGGAGTCTCTGGGGAATGAAAATGGCATCCACTGTGCATCTTGTGATCATGAGTTCAGCCATCTCTGCAAATGACTCACACCCCTGAGGATACTTGGGGCAGGTTTGACCTATTGTGTGTCTGGTTATGACACACATTTTTTAGTCATTATTTTTCAGCATGGAAATAAGATTTTAATTGACTAAAACAACAAAGTATATTTTCAATGTTGGTAAAACATCACCTTTGCTCTGCATGTTTTATAATAAACACCAAGTGGCTAAGTATGACAGCAATTATCCTCAGCTTAACAACAGAATAATCCTGCTGTGAGGGACAAACTATGATTCCAGGGGAATTCTGTAATCTTTCTAGTGTTCGCCAATCTAACTAACTCTCTTGAGACTGGTAAATCATACAAGTCAGTCATGCTAACAGGCATTTGACAGACTGTGGTAAATAACTTGAACTAAGACAATGTAAAATAAAAACCCTTGAAATTATTTTGGACATTCTAAGTAATCTGAGTATTGTAATCAAGACAGTATTCAGATTGTCTATGTTTTCAGCAGAATCAGGCAGTTTTATGATATCATGAACTACTTTTAGCAAATTACCAACAAAAATAAGCATATGCCAGGCACTGTTATAGATACTGGCTGAGGATGGAACAGTGGACAAAACAGACAAAAAAACACAAAAAACCAAAAAAAAACAAAAAAAACAACCCTCATGACTTACATGCTGGTGGAGGAGATAAAAAAAAACAAAAACCAAATTAAATATAGTATACTAAATGTGTTAAGTGTTGTGGAGAAAAATTCGGCAAAAAAGGGGTACTAGGTCTGATTTCAAACTACATTATAAGGCCATAGTGACCAAAACAGTGTGGTACTGGCACCAATAAAGGCACACAGACCAATGGAACAAAATAGAGAACTCAGAAATAAACCCAAATACTTACATATAACTGATCTTCAAAAAACAAACAAAAAGATAAAGTGAGGAAAGGACACCCTTTTCAACAAATGGTGCTGGGATAATTGGCTAGCCACATGTAGGAGAATGAAACTGGATCCTCATCTCTCACCTGATACAAAAATCAACTCAAGATGGATTAAGGACATAAACCTAAGACCTGAAACTACTAAAATTCTAGAAAAACATTGGAAAAACCCTTCTAGATATTAGCTTAGGCAATGATTTCATGAACAAGAACCCAGAACCAATGTAATAAAAACAAAGATAAATAGCTGAGACCTAATTAAACTAAAGAGCTTTTGCACAGCAAAAGGAACTGTCAGCAGAGTAAACAGATAACCCACAGAGTGGGAGAAAATTTTCACAATCTACACATCTGACAAAGGATTAATATACAGAATCTACAACAAACTTAAACAAATCAGTAAGAAAAAACAAACAAAGAATCCCATCAAAAAAATGGACTAAGGACATGAATAGACAATTCTCAAAAGAGGATATACAAATGGGCAACAAACATATGAAAACATGCTCAACATCACTACTGATCAGGAAATGCAAATCAAAACCACAAAGCAATACCACCTTACTCCTGCAAGAATGGCCATAATCAAAAAATCAAAAAACAGTAGATGTTGGCATGGATGTGTTGAACAGGGGACACTTCTACACTGTTGGTGGGAATGTAAACTGGTACGGCAACTATGGAAAACAGTGTGGGGATTCCTTAAAGAACTAAAAGTAAAACTACCATTTGATTCAGCAATCCAACTACCATGTATCTAACCAGAGGAAAAGAAGTCATTACTTGAAAAAGATACTTACAAACATTTATAGTATCTATAAATATATAGTATCTATCTATATCTATACATATAGATAGATATAGATATAGATAGATATGATGGAATACTATCTATATATAGATAGATATATAGATACAGATAGATAGATATATAGGTATGATGGAATACTATGCAGTCATAAAAAGGAATGAATTAACAGCATTTGTAGTGACCTGGATGAGATTGGAGGATATTATTCTAAGTGAAGTAACTCAGGAATGGAAAATCAAACATCATATGTTCTCACTGATACGTGGGAGCTAAACTATGAGGACACAAAGGCATAAGAATGATACAATTGACTTTGGGGACTTGGCAGAAAGAGTGGGAAGAGGGCGAGGGATGGAAGACTACAAATATGGTGAAGTGTATACTGCTTGTGGGATGGGTACACCAAAATCTCACAGATGACCACTAAAGAACTTATTCATGTAACCAAATACCACCTGTACTTCAGTAACCTATGGAAAGATAAAAAATAATAATATAAAATTAAATAAAGAAAGGGATACTAGGGAGTGTGGTAACAAAAACCAGAGGGCTGTAATTTTAGTTTAGGAGACTAGAGAAGATCCAGTTGAGAAGGAGATGGAGGAGTGAGCCCTGTGGGATCTGAGGATGAAATATTCTTGGTAGAGAAAACAGAAACTGCAGTTGTTCTGGAGCAGAAGTCTGTCTGATATGTGTTACAATTAGCAAGACAGTTATAGTGGCTGGAACAGTCTCCTCTGAAGGCAGAGGAGAGGAGGAAGTATTGAGATGGTAGGCAAGGTGGAGCAAGGGGTGCAAATTGTCTGGGGCCTTGTAGACCATTGTAAAGAGTTTCCTTTTATTCTGAAGAAGGAGCCTCCAGAGGGCTCTGAGCAGTCAGTTTTGTCCTCTAATTTATATTTTAAAATACCTGCAAGGTTTAAACCAGGCAATAGGAAGGCAAAGGCAGAAATATGGAGACAAGTCAGAAGTCATTGCAATAATCCAGGCAAGAGATGTGGCCTAGACTGCAGTGTTGATGCCAAGAGGTTGGTTTTGGATACATTTTTAAGGTAGAATTAATGTGATTTGCTGTTGGACCAAGATACGATGTGAGTGAAAGAAAAAAGGAAAGGATGATTCTGAAATTTTGAGCCTCATGAATGGGAAGGATGGAGTTCTTTTTAGTAAAATAGGGAAAATTCTAAGAGAAACAGGCTTAGAGAAAAGTAGTTCAGTTTTGATATTTTAGGGTGATGTGTATGATTTGTCCAAGTGGATTTTTCAAATAGGTTGCTAGATGTCTGAAGTTGAAAAGATAAATCCAGGCTGGAAACATAAATCTGGAAGTTGTCAGCACATACAGTGTATCGAAAGCTGTGAGACTACCTGAAGATCACCAAGGACGAAAGGATAGATAGAGAAGAGAAGAGATCAAGGACTGAGTTGTGAAGCATGACGACATGGAAATATTGGAAGGCTCAGGACCAACCAACCAAAGTAGCAGAGATGGAACAGCTAATGGGAAAGAAAGAAAACTGGGAGAATATGGGATCCCAGCAGCCAAGTGAAGAAAATGTCTCAAGGAGGAAGAGTGGTCAACTGTATCAATAATTACAGATAGGTCAAGTAAGACATAATAATCAAAACTTTGAATTTAAGAAATCAGAGATCACTAGTGACCTTGGTAGAGAAGTATAGGTAAAAGCTTCGGGAGAAGATGGGAGGTGAAGAATTGGAAACGCTATGTTTATATGTATTTCAAGAAATTTTCTTAAATGAGAACAAAGAACTGGATTAACAGTCAAAGCAGGGATATGGGGATAAAGTGTTTTTGTTTGGTTGGTTGGTTGTTTGGTTTTTAAAGATTGGAGTGAGGAAAAGATTCACATAAAAGAGAAAATAATTTCTAGGGTGATGCCCTTAAGTAAGAGAAAGGGGATATGAACTGGTACACAGTGAAATATTAGTGTAGGTCAAACCAGTGATAAGCCAATGTGGCTATCAGTAAAAGTCAACTGTTCCAAAAGAATGACCAACTAGGTTAGCCTATAGGACAGTTAAGAGTTTTTATACACCTGGGATGGTATAAAGATAAGGCAAAGTTGAGATAACATCAAGTATTACTACAAGGCAATACATTTTCTATCAACAGCACCACCAAACACAAACAGCTGTTTTATTTAATGACTGCATAATATGTGGTAGCCATTATTCTAAGTCTTTTATACTTATTGTCATTTAATTGTTACAAGAAATGACTATATTCCCCTGGAGAAAACTGAGTCACAAACAATTTACTAACTTTCCAAGGTCACATGATTTGTAAGGAGTTGTATTGGGTTTTGTATGCAGGCAGACTGACTGACTCTAAAACCTGTGCTAAACCACAATCTGATTCTCACCTATCCATCTCTTTATACACTGATCTACATAACTTTCTAGAAAATTCCATATTCTCACTCCTGGTTAGTGTTTCCAAATTCTCACTCCTGGTTAGTGTTTCCAGTGGTGAAGAATTGTATTGAGAAATACTCATCAGAAAATGAAAGACTGTGAAAAATACAAAATACCATGAATCTAGGCAGATTTTCATGTCATTATAGTAGGCTTGGAGTTTAGGGATCAATTACAGATTGAATTTTTGGTTCACATGCATTATTGGAAGACTAAAAACCATCCCTCGCTGGATCCCCATTCTCAGAATATACTTGTGCAGCATCAAACAGCAGGAGAGGGGCAGAAGCAGGCTAATGTTTCACACAAGGAACACCGTGCTGCTCCCATGGGTGAACTATTCTGACGGCTTAAAGGGGGTCACCCCTGCTGGTGTCATCAAAGGGATGGGAATCTTCAAGGGGATGACTCTAAGGGAACATCAAGGAGTGTTTACTGGAAGGCAAGGCCTCCTTACCCACTCACCCAATTCCCCTGACTCTGGGAGAAGGAGGAGCAGCTGGTGACCTAATACACTCATCTCCACCCTTACCAGACTCCAAAGCCCAACATAAATCAATGATATTTACCCATCTATGCCAGCTTTACCACCTCTGCTTCAGTTTTATTTCTTCAGGTTTCTGAAAGCACTTAATCCAATAGCCCAAAGAGCTCCCTTAATTTTTAGGGTTTGCTAGCTTTTTACTAACAAATAAGACTAAAAGCACCTTGAATTAAGAAACTGTCTTATTTTGTATTTGTTACAATATTTAGAAATATTAAGCCTCTAGCACACATGCAGTTGATAATTTTAAGTCTTGTTTTAGATCAACTTATCTTGCTTGTGTATGTGAAACAAGTAAAAAATATCTGATGTTATAGCTCCTCATTTATTGATTTAATTTTTTCACTGACAGTGAATATAAATATGAATACTTGGATTACTTAAAAATAAATACAACTTAACACCTAGCTCACATTCTGGTTTTCTTTTAAAAATAATATTAATAAAGTTTTTATTTTTAGGCTTCATATGCAAAAAATTAAGTACCATGAAATATGGAGTGTGTAAATATTCTTAACTTTCATATTAAGTAGTAAAAAAACCCTAAGTTTTTAAAAAGATATGTTGACTTAGTTTTTCAAATAAAAGTCATTGTAACATTTATTCAGCTCATTTTCTACATTAAATTTTAACAGAGGTTATATATTATTGATCTAAGGCTGCATAACAAATTATCTCTAGAGATATTGCCTTAAAACAACAGTAAACATTTATTATGTTATGGCTTCTGTAAGGCAGGAATTGGGGGTAATTTAGCTGGGCAGTTCTGTCTTAGTCCATCAAGATGACATTTCCATACATGTGGCCAACAAGCATATGAAAAAAAAAGCTCAGTATCATTGATCATTAGAGAAATGCAAATCATAACCACAATGAGATACTGTCTCATATCAGTCAGAATGGCTATTTTTAAAAAGTCAAAAAAATATCAGATGCTGGTGGGGTTGTGGAGAAAAAGGAATGCTTATACACTGTTGGTGGCAGTGTAAATTAGTTCAACCATTGTGGAAAGCAGTGTGGTGATTCCTCAAACACCTAAAAACAGAAACACCATTCAATCCAGCAATCCCATTACTGAGTATATACCCAAAGGAATGTAAATCATTCTATTATAAAGACACATGTATATATATATATA